>NC_135313.1:133278984-133376484 GCF_048772815.1 Callospermophilus lateralis | reverse complement strand
CTCTGTTCTCATACATACATTTCACATCTATATTTTCATAAATATCACAGGTTCCCAATACCATTATTCATAAACCAGAATTATTCCTAACCCAAATCAAACATGCTATTAACCCTAACCATACACTGATCCCTCAATCTCACTTTACAGAAGAACAGGGACAGAGGTGGTATTACAATACAGGAAGGTAGGGGATCTTCCACCAGCTGAGAACTTCAAAATTCCATGCAGAAATAATCCCTTGAGAAGATGTAGGTAGCTATGAAGAACCTGAGAGAGCAAAAGTCATCTTCCATGGCAAACAACCCGGTAAGGATGAAAGGATGTGTCTGAATCAGCCTCTCTCTTCTTAATGTAGAGAAGATGGACCAAACCAGGCCTGTGTGGAGAGCTGTTAATAGTTGCCAATGGTTGATATACCATTCTAACTTGTTAAAATGTCACAGGAAGTAGGTGCAGCCTCCATCTCATGGGACCCTTGGAAGCAACTCTTACGACAAAGTGGTTGCCAAGGTAATGAAATCATTCAGTTCCTGAAGAAAGTGACCTCACCTCACTTCCTTGGTGATGGAATTCTCTGAACTTGGGATCCAGAAAGCCAGGCACCCAGAGCCAGTCAAAGTCCAAGTCCCAGTGGTCAAACTTGTTTGGGTTTACCAAGGACAGAGTCAGTCTTTCTTGGTACCTACTGATGTGAGGATGGCAAAATCCCAGGAAGGTCTGAAGAGGGGCCTTTCCTGAGAAAGAAGGTAGTGGCTCACCGTTGACTCCTGACAGCATAACGGAGTTGGCCACAGAGACCAGATCTGAAACAGGACAGCCCATTATGGGGTAATATATAATGACCCACAATTCAGAGGACACTCCGGATAGTCACAGACCTACTTGGGGGTCTGTGTTGGTGTGGGTGTGTGTGTGGGTTTGTGGTTTTGTCTCATGTTCTGAGAATAAGTAGGAAAGTTGGATTGTTTGGTTTTCTGTGAATTGTTTCTAGTAAGTCGTTTGACAAGGCGAGTTTTTCTATGTCTGTGTATCCCACTGTGTCTGTGGTTGTAGACATTAGAAAAGAGAATGCATCAATAGATGTGTCCTGTCTAGTAGAAAGCTTCCCAGCATTCATCCTGCCAAATTTATGAATGGTCTGGGTCTTGCCTTATGGATGGGAAACACCTACTACCTTCCTAAGTTCCAGTATTCTTCCTGAATTTTAGCCAATCTCAAGAATAGACTCATGGTTTTGTGTAAAAGATATGCACCACCTCCAAGCTCTGTGACATGGCCATGTACTGGATAGCTGAAGGGAATTGCGAGCATCTCAGAAAACTCAAGAATCAGTGTGACCAGGAAAGTCTCAGTGGAGAAACCCTGCTTTGGGGCATTTGTTTACCTATTCTTCTGTTGCCCTGAATGTCAGAAAGGTCTTTGCCTCAGGCCACCCCTTTTTGAAGCCTGAAGAAAACAGTTTTCAAATGGATATTAATGGACATCACCTGTGGCTCTTGGCTTAATTGCTTTGGAAAGGGATATGTCTGAATCAGCCTCTTGGCCTTGTGTGAGCCTGTGGCTTAGATTCTCACCACCAGATGGATCTATAGAAAAATCCCATGTGTGCATCCAAAAACAAAAGAGCCTAAAGAGCACTCATTATGGATGAAGTCTCTCTCCCTCCTCTGTAAGGTTCCTGACATCCATCATTGAGATTAGGTTACTTTGGGTGAAAGAAGTTCTACAAAGCCTTGCAGTCTCTAGACCATAGGTGCTTGGGTTTTCTCATGACTCCAGTTAACATAAAGAATCTAAACCCCAGAGTCAGTAGGCCTCAAAATGGAGTATCAGAGCAGTATTAAAGGCAGGCCTCTTTGATCACTCCTGGTTCACATGAAGGGTGCCCTGGCCACACTGACGTTAGGCAAATGGGGGCAAGGGAGCTTATTTTGGAAACTGTCTTTGGCTCCACCCCTAATGGAAACCTACAGTCAGAGGTTATGATGAGTGTCTATGTGGAAGAAGATGAGGGTCATGTGGAAGTGTTTTGGTTTTAATTGTTGTCATTTGTGTGGAGGTTGGAAGAGATGACTGGGTCCACTTGGGCTTGAACACTGGTGTGATTCACCTTAAAGACTGAGTTCTGGAGCTGAACTCAAAGAAGTATTGCCATGAATTGTGTTGGGATTTCAGGATGGCACACATGAGAGTCGCTCTTGGAAACTGAGATCTAGGCCCAGGTTGGCTTTGCACACAGCACTGGGAATCTCAGGAAGGATATCTCATGATTTTATTCTTACAGACTTGGCAGCCATAGTTGCAAGTCAAAACACACATGAACCTCACATTGTAGACCTCAATGGGCCGGGCTTCATGTGACCTTTTGGCCTTTCTTTGGGAATCCTTGCTTGTTAGAGTTCTCCAGAGCATTCATTGAAATGAGCTCCCTCTCCAATTAATGGTTCCTGAGTGAATTGAAACCCACAGTACCTCCAACGTCATCCTTGAAAAATGGCTAGATAAATACCATTAAATTTTTGAAATTTCCATGACCAAGTGGCACTGGAGAACCTTTGGATGTTCTATTGATAATCATGAGTGTACCAGACAGTGCCTTGATTGAGTGTGTTTCAGGAAAATTGTGTCGAACAGAGATGCCAGTAATTTGGAGTCTGATGATTTGTCAGAAGTTGTGTGAAGGTGTGTGTTAAAACATCTGTGGTGGGGTCATGTGGATAAGTCATTGGCTTCAAAATGGTTTGTGACTGACATGGTGCAGCACCCAGACCGTTGTATGTAAAGGCATCTTGTTATATGGACAGGTTTCAGTGCAATGTTTAGAATCAGATTGCTATGGTCAAGGGGGCAAGCTATGTGGGATAGAAGCCTGGTTGGTGCATTCTCCTGCAGACCCTTACCCAAAACACGTGACAGAACTCCCTCCAGCACTGTGTCCCAGTTTAACTCCTCGTATTTTGTGAAGCAAATACCAAACGCCCAGTGCAGCTCCAAGAAACACCACGAAAAGTGGAGGATGATTAAATGTCTTCACAGTCCACACTGGGAGACACTTAGCCCCCAGTGGCAACAGTTTACCTACAAAGACAGAATTCAGCACTGCTGCCTATGTCCATTGGAAAATAAGAAACCATGTCCACCAGGTCACATAGAAGCAGACCCAGCTTTGATGGTCTCACTACAAAGGAAACTAAAGCTCCTCACAACAACATATATTTCAAGTGCCCAACCTCAGAGGCCGTTTCTCAAGAAGTCTTTAGGCCAGCAGAGCTCCATGTTTGTGGTGTTTTACCCTGTCCCTTACTTTTGGAAACTCCTCTATCACCTCCAAGGTTGTGAACTCCTGAGCATTTTCTATTCCAGATGTGTATTCACCGATTTTTTAACTTTTCTCCTCTAATATTGTCTTACTTGGGGTGAAGGTAATGTCAAGGCATTGTTCTGAATGAGAGTGGGAAGATTTTTGGGTAGCACTTATTTGCATACACTTTGGATTCTTTTTCCAATTTTCCATTCGAAATACTGAATCCCTGACTCTCAGGGGTAGAAGGAATTCTCCTTCAAAGAATAGCCTAACACTCACAAGAAACAGCCCCCAGTAGACATCCTGTCTGGGAGACATCCTGTAGCCATCTGTGTCCATGAGATATCCTGCGGCCATCTGTCTTCTTGAAACATCCTGAGATTATCTCACCTTGTGAAGACATCCAGGAACTGCCTATAAGAGAGCTTTCCCACATCCAGCATATAAATACCCCAGTGTGAACAATAAAAGTTTGCAGCTTGATCAGAACTCCTGTTTTGCTGTCATCTATCTTGTCTCTTGTCCCTTCGTTCCTCCCCATCTAGGTTCACTGCCCACATTGATGTGTTCTGCCGCTCCGGACATCTCACGCCCACAGACTGGGGCTCAAGCCTTTGACTGAGGGGGAACCCTGTCCTACTGGAAGATTTGGTCAAGCGGAGCTCGCGATCGCCTCAGCAGGCACCACCGAGAGACAGATCCAGGAGGAGGGTGGGGATGACGCACGGTGAGTGACCCACCATGGGACAAGCAGTTTCGTCACATTATTTGTTTTTGTAAGGTCTCAAGGGGTTCTTCAAGACATGGGGGGGGGCACGTGTTAAGAAAAAGGACTTAAAATTTTTCTTTTCATACATAGGAGAATTGTGACCATGGTTTCCCCTTGAAGGGACCATTGATGGCAAAAGATGGCTTAGAGTAGGAGACTGTTTAAAAGATTATTATGAATCCTTTGGCCCAGAAATTGTGCCTGTTCCCACCTTTTCTTACTGGAACTTAACTAATGAAATTCTTAAAAGTTCACCCTTTGACAATGGTTCCTTAAAACTTGTCAGGTTGGGGAAGAGACTATGCAAAAGACCTCTCATCCTCCCTCGGCATGCCCATCATTAGTATAGACATACACCCTTCTCAGTCTCCCCAGAAACCTGGGAACCTTCCTGGTCCCCTTCAAAATACCACCCTAATGAATAAGGCTCCAATGATTACCGACTGCCTTTATCCAGTTTTAAATCCCAAAAATACATTGACCCCTGGGGAGGAGGCTACCTTGGAGAGGGAAGCAGCTCGCTACCATTCAGAAGACCCGCCACCTCTCAGGACCCTGCCACAGCCTATAGGACTTACACATCCATCTCCCTCCTATATCCCTCCTGCCTTTTGTGCTCTGGCCCTTCAGGGTCGAAATGTCCCCCCAGATATTTTTTTTCCCACTTCCCTTGCCTAACCTGGCTCCTTTGCGAGCATCCTTCCAACATAGACGGGAACAGATCCAACTTTTAAAAGAATTTAGATCCCTTGACTCTGAGCTCCATTCATTAGCCTTTGGCACGGAGTCAATGCAAGCTGGCCCACAGCAGTCTAATAAAAAGGCGAAGCTACTCCATTGGCCTGTTCTCACCTTCCCAGTCACCACCAGTCACATAGATAAGCCTGCCCAGCCTGAGGTCAAAGACTTAGATGAGGATCAAGAGGAGGAAGCGGGGGAAATGGATCAAGGAGATCAGGACTCAGAGGATGAGGAGTTCACCTCTAGGCAGGAAGGAGCCCAGAGTCAACCAAAAATTAAGCCTGCGTTTTCATGAAAAACTTAAAAAGGCTTGTGCTCACTATGGCCCCACTGCGCCCTACACGTTGGCTTTATTAGAAAGCCACAGCACACAATGGCTTACTACCAATGATTGGAAATTTTTAGACCAAGCTACACTCAGTGCCGGAGACTTCCTGTTATGGAATGCAAATTTCAAAGAGCACTGTCAGGAAACTGCTCAAAAAATTTTAACTAAGGCCTCCTCTAAATCCGGGACTTATGTTAAGCTAGTGGAAAATGCGCCTTTTGACACTAAAACTAAACAAGCACATTTCCCGTCTGGACTTTTGGTGCAGATTCAGAAGGCTGGCTTACATGCTTGGAGACACTTCCCTCAAAAGGCCTCAGCTACCACTTCCCTGGCAAAAATTTGACAAGGGCCCGCCTGAGGAGCCTTATACCTACTTTGTTCCCTGGCTTAACCTAGCTGCAGAATGCTTGCTGGGACCAAGTGAAAGCGAAAACACCTTTGTAAAAAAACTTGCCTTTGAAAATGCCAACCCAGCATGTCAGGATGTTCTTTGACCACATAAGGATAAAGGGAAACTTTCTGACTTTATTAGACTCTGTGCAGGGGTGGGTGCAGCCCATTCTATCGGTCTCTCCCTAGGTGCCGACTTTAACAAGGCCTTTCACAATTCAGGCTCACATACTTGCTTTACTTGTAAACAACCTGGCCACTTTGCACATGAGTGTCCATCAGGCAAACAAAGCCTAGGAATAGCGTCTCCTCAAACTGGGGCTAAACAGCCCCCAGCTACCCTTTGGCCTAGATGTGGTAAAGGTCATCACTGGGCCAGTGAGTGTAGATGTAAGACAAATGCCTCAGAGAGCCTATTTCTTCCTGCTTCTCGGGAAACTCCCTGCGGGGCCAGCCCCGGGCCACGACATCCCCCAGGACAAACCCAGGGGCAATAATATTTGTTCCCTCCCAAACTCGCAACCTACCTCAAAATCTTTCTCCACAATTGCCTCCCTCCCACTAGTCACCCCAGGCAGCGCAGGATTGGACCTCTGTGCCGCCACCGATACAATATTAGACTCAATGCAAGGACCCCAGATAATATCCACTGGAATTATGCGTCTCCCTCCATCTCATACATGTGCCCTTATTCTTGAAAGAGCAGCTACTACCTTACAAGGTGTTCAGGTCTACCCTGGCAGTAATGATAATGATTTCACTGGAGAAATAAAAATAATGGCCACAGCTATTAATGGAGTTGTGGCCATCCCCGCAGGAACAAGACTTGCACAATTAATACTCCTTCCATTAGATTAAGGAGGCACTTCCACTATCAAAACCTACCGCGAGGGACTGCCTTCTGGGCTTCTCTGATGTATATTGGGTTCAACCCATTTCTCACCATAGACCCAACCTTTCCTTACTTATTGAAGGAAAGGAATTCCAAGGAATTCTAGATACTGGAGCTGATGCCACAATTATTTCTCAAAAATACTAGCCATCAGGTTGGCCCCTCACCCCATCCTTGACTGACCTTAAAGGGATAGGACATTCAAAATATCCTCTGGTCAGCGCTAGGGCTCTTAGCTGGACTGATAAAGAGGATAATAAGGGAACTGTCACTCATTTCGTTGTTCCTGACCTCTTTGTTAACCTACGGGGCCGAGGTATTTTGAGTCAAATGGAAGTCACTCTTGCCAGTCCCAATTCCATGGTGACTCATCAAATGCTTCGTATGAATTTTGTACCTGGTACAGGCCTTGGGAGGCTGAGACAAGGACTGGATGAGCCTATAAAACCCATACAAAAAACAAATACATGTGGACTTGGGTATTCGGATTTTAGTGTCGGTCCCTGACCCTCCTGTACCCCATGGAATTATAATTATGTGGGAAACTCAGACACTGGTGTGGGTGAATCAGTGGCTCCTTACCCAAGAAAATTTGGAGGCTGCCTCCATGTTAGAGCAGGAATAGCTGGCAGCCGGCCATGTAGAGCCCTCAACCTCACCATTGAATACTCTTATTTTTGTTATCAAGAAAAATCAGGCAGGTGGTGCCTTTTACAATATATGTGTGCCATTAATAAAGTTATGCACCCAATGGGAGCACTACAGACAGGCATTCGCACACCAGTGGCTATTCCCAAAAACTATTGTAAAATGTTTATTGACTTAAAAGATTGCTTTTTTACCATTCCTTTACATCCTGAGGATAGACCCTATTTTGCCTTTAGTCTCCCTTGCATTAATTTTCAGGGTCCTATGCAGAGATTTTAAAGAAAGGTTCTTTCCCAAGGTATGGCCAACAGCCCTAAACTTTTCCAAAAATTCGTTGCTCAACCAGTAGACCCTGTGAGAGAGTGATGGCCACAAATTTATATTTTACATTATATGGATGATTTGTTAATTGCTGCACCTCATACTCATGACCTTAATAATTGTTACTTAGACCTTTACATAATCCTCACTACCTTGGGACTATAGATAGCTCCTGATAAGGTTCAAACACAGGACCGTTATACCTATTTGGGCCTTAAACTTCAAGATAATCAGGTCCAAATTCTTAAGATACAACTACGTGTGGACCATCTTCACACCCTTAATGATTTTCAAAAATTACTGAGGGATATTCAATGGCTAAAAACATATTTAAAATTACCCACTTGTGTACTTTTGCCCCTTAATGATATTTTGAGAGGTGATTCCCACCCCTCCTCCCCTCAAAAGCTTACTCCCGAGGGATGACAGGCATTAAACCAAGTCACAGAAGCCATTGCCCAACAGTTTGTTAAACAAATTTCTTATAACCATCCTCGGGTTCTGGTTATTTTACACACTCCTTATACACCCACAGGAATATTTTGGAAGCAAGATCCACATTTTAAAAATAAAGGCTGCCCCTTGCTTTTGGTCCATTTTCCCACCACATCCTCCAAGGTTATTACTGTTTATCTTGCTCAGATAGCTTTGATAATTATTAAAGGTCATTTGCTTTCTCGACAACATTTTGGCAAAGACCCTCATAATATTTTAACTCCATATACTAAGGACCAAACCCAATTTTTACTACAGACAGCGAGTGAATGGGGTATTGCCCTATCAGGCTTTTTGGGAACAATTTATAACCACCTCCCCAATTATCCCCTTTTACATTTTTGTCCAGTTACATCAATTTATTTTTCCCAAAATTACTCAAAAAGCTCCCATTCCTCAAGCCCTTACTGTCTTTAGAGACGGTTCCAGTAATGGTCTTTGTTGTCAATAACCAGCCTACCACCTTTGATACTGTCTATCAGTCAGCACAGTTTATGAAATTGTTTGCCATAAAACAAGTTTTTATAACATTTTTTGATAATCCTGTTAATATTTATACAGACAGTTCCTACATTGCTCATTCTGTGCCCCTGCTGGAGATTTCACACATCATTAAGGCTTCTTCCAATGCGGCCTTTCTGTTTCACCAGCTTTAGCAGCTAATTCAGGCCAGACAACACCCATTTTTCTTAGGACACATCAGGGCACACTCTGATCTTCCCGGCCCTCTAACACAAGGTAATGCCCGAGCTGATGCAGCAACTCGTTCCATCTTTCCAATTTCTGTTGGCTCCATTCAAAAGGCCACGGAGTTACACAATCTTCACCATCTAAATTCCCAGAGCCTTCGATTGCTTTGTAAAATTACCAGGCAATAGGCACGAGAAATAGTAAAAGCATGCCCTGTTTGCGATGTCTCCCTCCCCATTCAACACCTGGGAGTTAACCCCCGAGGATTACTGACCAATCAGTTTTGGAAAATGGATGTTACTCATTTTCCTGAATTTGGAAAAACCAATTATACACATTTCTTTGATACCTTCACTGGCTTTATTTTTGCATCACCACATTCTGGAGAGGCTACCAAAGATGTCCTATCTCATCTTGTTTCAGCCTTTTCCGTAATGGGTAAACCAATACATATTAAAACAGAGAATTGACCTGCATTTACTAGTGCCAAGTTTAAACAGTTTAATGCTACCTTGCAAATTTGTCATACTACTGGAATTCCATACAAGCCTCAGGGCCAAGGCATTGTGGAACGTGCCCACATTACCTTAAAGACTTGGCAAACCCGCCTTAAGGCTTCCGCTCTTGTATTTACCACTCCCAGGCATCGCCTTAACATTCATTATTTGCCCTTGTTTTTCTTACCCTAGACAGTGAAGGCATTTGGCCGCAGACAGACACTGGCATCCCTCGTCCAATTCTGTTCGCCCACCTGTTATGTGGTGCATTCCCCTTACAAATAAATGGAAAGGCCCACATCCTGTTCTCATCTGGGGAGGAGGCTTAGCTTGTGTTTGGGACCAAGAGCAAGCAGCCCCAAGATGCTAACCAGAACGACTGATTAAACAGGTTAATGACTTACCTCAACACAGGGATGGAGGCCCTCCCGCTGAGGACAAATTTTCCTTTTTCAGATGCAGCCAACAATCTGTGTGAAGATCCTACTTAAGGCACTTCTGATGAACAGGTTTGTACATGGAGGCCTTGGCCCTCCACCTTCCAACATTATGGAGTACCTTTTTGGCCGCCCCTGTGAATGCAAGGGAGGATCTTGGACTCAGGGTCCCACTAGTTGTACAGAGACTGCTGACGGCATGACTAAGGTGGCTTACCTCCGTGCCGAGGTTGAGCATGAACTCTGAGGAGTTCATCAGCCTAAATGGGTATGTGTTAAGAAGCCAAAGAATATTCCTCCTAGTACAAGTAAAGCTCTCCAAAATTGTTCTGCAACTTGTATGCATACCCAAGGGATGCATGTCTCTTTTTATGCACGGCCTCAATTTGTGTTAACAAGCAGGGAGAACAATTTTTTGAAGCCTCCCTAACTAAAACTCATGCAGCAGGGGGGACCACTATTCATTATTCCCCCGTTCTTTTTGACCGGGGAGGAGAAGGCAAATACACCAAGCTACAGTCAGCTGGGTGCCAAGGCACTGTGGGTAAACCTTCCTGCTCACCCATTAAGGCCCCTACAGGGGTCTCTGATGGTGGAGGACCCACTGATGCTGTCAAGCATCCTCAGATTATCAAACTTTTGAAACTCCAAATCCCTGAGCTCACATATCATCCGTTAATGTAGCCTAAATCCCAGCACCCAGGTTTAGATAACAATACATTAGATATTTTGGAAACTACCTACTCCTTGCTTAATAATTCCAACCCCAACCTTGCTGGTGATTGCTGGCTCTGCATGACAACAGGGTCAATCATGCCTATGGCAATTCCTGTTAATTCTATCATAGACAATGATAATACATGTCAACACAGATTTCCTTTTAAAGTACAGCCTATTGGCACTTTTACATTATGTCTTTTAGGCACTATGCAGAATAATACCTATGATATTGATGTTGGAGTTTCTTCCTTTGGAAATTGCTCAACAGTATAAAAGTATTCCTCACCCACCCCATCTCTTTGTCCCCGCAATAGTACAGTTTTTATGTGTGCAGGAAACTCGAACTTCTTCAGGCTTCCAATGGATTGGATCGTTGGCTGTGTTCTTGCCTTATTACTCCCTGATATAACTATTGTCCAAAGAGACGAACCTCTACGCATTCCTAGCCTAGACACCTTAGTCAAAAGACACAGGCGGGCAATACAGGCCTTACCACTCCTTGCCAGCCTTGGAATAACAGCTGCTGTAGGCACAGGTACAGCTGGCTTAGCACTGCTATACACTCTTACCATCGCCTGTCTCAACAACTTATAAATGATGTACAAACTCTATCAGAAACCATTAAAGATTTGCAGAAAGTAATACACTCCCTGGCAGAAGTGTTCCTTCAAAACAGACGAGGCTTAGATTTGCTCACAGCTAACCAGGGAGGTATTTGCTTGTCCTTAGGAGAACGATGCTGCTTTTATGACAATAAATCAGACATAGTATGCACTAAAATTAAGCAGCTTCAAGAAGATCTAGGAAAGAGACGAAGGGAACTTTTTGAAAATCCCCTCTGGAATAGGTTTAATGGATTTCTACCCTACCTTCTTCCCCTCTTAAGCCCTTTGTTATGTTTACTTTTAATTGTGTCCATAGAACTCTGTATTATAAACAGGCTGGTACAATTAATTAAAGAACACATTAATATTTTGGCCTCTAAGCCCATACAGGTCCACTATCATCGTCTGGAGCTGGAAGACTGTGCTGCCAACATTTAAAAGGATGTTTTACCCTTCTCACAGGCTTATTTCTTAACTTTACATCCCCACATATCTCTCTATCTTACATTAATCTATACGTAACAACTCTGACCAACCATCTTCTGCCCTTGCCATAAGGGTTCGTCCTCCATGGACCCTCCACTTGGGGGAGGATGCACCCATGGAGTGAGGACTTTTGGCCATAATAACAGAGGGTGCAGGAATGACTGCAGGAGGATGGATCCACGGATCCAAAAACCCAAGACCTCTGAGAGACACACTCTGGGGCATGGCGGTTGGCATGCTTCCCCTCAAAGCCATCTCCTCCAAAAACATACCAAGGCCACCACGAAATCTCGTAGTGAATACGCTCACTCGGATCAGGAGATATTCTAAGGCCTCCTAGATAAAAATAGCCTCTATCATCCCCTAAAAATATAGTGGGTAAGGTATGGTCAAATATTTTATATAAGAAAAAGTTTGATGTCAGGGGCTAGAAGAAAGTTCTCCCTCAAAGAATAGCCTGACACTGACAAAAAACAGCCCCCTGGGAGATATCCTGCCTGGGAGACATCCCGCAGCCATCTATCTCCCTGAGACATCCTGCGGCCATCTGTCTTCCTGAAACATCCTGAGGTTATCTCACTTTGTGAAGACATCCTGCAACTGCCGACAAGAGAGCTTTCACATCTGCAGCATGTAAATTCCCATGTGAGAACGATAAAAGGTTGCAGCATGATCAGAACTCCTGTCTTGCTGTCATCTCTCGTGTCTCTTGTCCTTTCTTTCCTCCCCAACTAGGTTTGCCGCCCACATTGATGAGTCCGGCCTGCCAGGACAACTGACACTAACCCATAGCCTACTAGACTCTGACTAATAATCCTAATATGATGCAGAAAAATAACCCAAACAGAATACAAATACAAGCAGTTCAAAGGACGCATGGTGTATAGTTGGACTTGCCTTTTGCATGATATAGGGTAGGTGTTATAAATCTAGTTAATTTTTAATTGAAATCGTTCTCCATGTGTTTTTAAAAATTTGTTAAAGTTAACAAATATGTGAATTCCTGTCTCCATTTCTCTGTAGCCTATTCAGCACATTTATTTTTATCTGCACATATAGAATCCTACTTGGTATCACACGTACATTCTTGTGAGGTGACTGAGTTGGCAGATACAAATTGTGAGAAGAGATCACTCCCCATTAATGCTGTTGGAACTGAAAATTCAACCTATGGGTGAGCTTCCTAGTAGAACAACATTATACATAAAACCATTTTTAGTGAAATACATATTTTTGAATCTGTGAATGATATATATTTCATGATGAATTTCGATTGGCATATATATTTCTACTTTTTATTGTCTGTGTGTGTTATATATATATATATATATATATATATATATATATATATATATATACACTCTCCAGATTTTTCAAAATATGAAATATATGTGTCTTATGTACACTCCCTAAATTCATTCATCTTCATGTATGTGGATTTATTATCAACTTTTTACAAGATTATTCTCAGAAATATTCATCCACCTGAAATACGTATTTGTTTCCTAGTACAGAAAACTAACTTCAGTGAATGGTGCATGCGATCCTAATATTTCTACAGTGACTGACCCAGTTTAACATCAATGCAAGTAGATTTCTATGGGACATGATGTGTATTTTGAAGTTCATTTTATTCAACACTGGTACATTACAATTTCTTCAGTTTATGCACATCATAGGATATACATTTCATCCACAAGTTCACAAATTTATAAGTGTTTGATTCATTTACAATCATTTCTGCTTCAGAACACATGTATTCCTCCTGGTTTCTTGGCTGGTCTTTTCATGACACTTTCTTCCAAACACATTGTTTTTGATTTCCATAATCATTTTGAAGCAAACTCAAACACTCTTCATGATATACCACAACCCTAATATTACCATTACTTGTGTAACTGGTTGGAACGAATGATTGTATATCAACATAAGATTCCCTGTATATTTTCCAATCTCAATTCAATCCATTATTTAAAGTTGGAACCACTTATATTATTTATTCACAGTATGGTCTATTCATGCATTATCTCTATATTTATCAACTCAGGGTAGATGTATTTGTAACCCCAATACTAATTTATTCATCTTCAAAATGTAGCTCCTAGAAGTGTTGGAAAAATTACTCATGTCACCTGATCTACATATACATTTTATGACAGTAATATTCTTTACACACACACAAAAAATGTGACACTTATTATTGTACCAAAACATCCATGTCCAGGTTGCCTAATGCTCTCAAATGTAAATCCTATTGGTGACTACGTATTTGTTTCTTCCTAAGGTTATATATTCAACCTCAACCCTGTTGAAAATGTCTAATCCTATCACTCACTTTATACTTTGCCGGATTTCCTAATGTCTCTATTGATATCTGCTTCCCTACATATTATCCCAGTTCATTATTGTGACTGACTCTTCACATGTGCTGACATTTACATTCACTCTCTACCTGAAAGCCTATTGCTAAAGAACTTTTGGTCCCACTCCTATACTCACTCTTCTTTTAAAATCTACCGACTATCATCCAAATTCTACTGACTATCCCGTTTTGACTGGATGTTCTCTTCGACATTCAATCATCGAAGGTACAAGGTCCTATGCCATTGTATATCGATTCAACTGAGACATCTGTGCAGAATATAATTCAAAGCTAAATATCCCTCTCAAGGGCATAATGCCTTACTGGCCTTCAAATCTTACCTAGATTTCTGTTTTCAAACTTATATTTCACCTCTATATTCTTGTAAATATCTCAGGTTCCCAATACCATTATTCATCTCACAGAATGATTCCTAACCCAAATAGAACCTGTTATTAACCCTAACCATACACTGTTCCCTCAATCTCACTTTACAGAAGAGCAGGTAAAGTGTTGCTCTTACAATACAGGAATGTAGGGTATCCTCCACCTGCTGAGAACCTCAAAGGTCCATGCAGAAATGATCCCTGGATAAGATGTAGGCAGCTAAGTAGGACCTAAGAGAGCAAAAGTCATCATCCAAGGCAAAAACCCTTGTCAGGACGAAGGGATGTGTATAAATCAGCCTCTCTCTTCTTAATGTAGAGGAGATGGACCAAACCAGGCCTGTGTGGAGAGCTGTTCCTGGGTCCCTATGATTGATATACCATTCTAACTTGTAAAATTGTCACAGGAAGTAGGGGCAGCCTCCATGTCATGGCACCCTTGGAAGCAACTGTTAGAACAAAGTGGTTGTCAAGGCAGTGACCTCATTGAGTTTCTGAAGGAATTGACCTACTTAACTTCTTTGGTGATGGAACTCTCTGAACTAGGGATCCAGGAAACCAGGCACACAGAGCCAGTCCCAGTCAAAGTCCCTGTGGTCTCACTTGTTTGGGTTTACCAAGGACAAGCTCAGTCTTTCTTGGTACCTACTTATGTGAGGATGGCCAAATGCCAGGAGAGCTCTGAAGAGGGGCCTTTCCTGGGAAAGCAGGTAGATGCTCACCAGTGGCTCCTGGCAATTTCACAGAGTTGGTAAAAGAGACAATATCTGAGACCATACAGGCCATTTTGGGGGAACATAGTATAGCCCCCCAGTCAGAGGACACTCCATATAGTCACAGACCTACTTGGGGGAAGGAGGTGCCTTTTTGAGTGTGGGTGTGAGTATATGGTGTTGTCTCATGTTCTGAGAATAGGTTGGAAAGTCGGTTTGTTCGGTGTGGGGTGGACAGTTTCTTGTATGTCGTTTGACAAAGCGAGTGTTTCTATGTCTGTGTATCCTACTGTGTCAGTTGTTGTAGACATTAGTAAAGAGAATGCATCAATGGATGTGTCGTTTCTCGTTGAAAACTCCCAGCATTCATCCTGACCAATTTATGAATGGACTGCAGCTTGCCTTAAAATGGGCCACACCTATTATCTTCCTAAGTTCCAGTATTCTTCCTGAATTCTGCAACTCTCCAGAATAGGCTCATCGTTTTTTGTCCAATATATGTACCACCTCCAAAATCTGTGAAATAGCCATGTACTGAATAGCTGAAGGGAATGGGAGCATCTCAGAAAACTCAGATATCAGTGTAACCAAGAAAGTCTCAGTGGAGATACCCTACTTTGGGTCTTTTGCTTAGATATTGTTCTGTTGCCGTGAATGTCAGGAAGGTCTTTGCCTCAGGACACACTTTGTGAAGCCTGAAGAAAATAGTTTTCAAATAGAAATGAATGGGCATCACCTGTGGCTCTTTGCTTAATTGCTTTGGAAAGGGATGTGTCTGAATGAGCATCTCAGCCCTGTGTGAGGTTGTGGCTTAGATTCTCAGCACCAGATGGATCTAAAGAAAGATCCCATGTTTGCATCAAAAACCAAAATGGCAAAAGGATCAGTTATTGTGGATGAAGCTTGTAGCATTTCTCTATTAGTTTCCTGACCTCCATCAAGTGAGAATAGGGATCCTTTGGGTCAAATAAGGTCTTCAAAGCCCTACAGAGGTGCTTGGGTTTACTCATGACTCCAAATCACATGAAGAATCTATACCTGACTGTCAGTAGGCCTCAAATTGGAGAAGCAGAGCAGCATTATGAGCAGGCATATTTGATCACTCCTGGTTCACAGGAAGCTGTCCGGGCCACAATGACTTTAGGCAAATGAGGGGCAAGGGAGCTTATTTTGGACACTGTCATTGGATGTGCCCCTCATGGAAACCTTCAACCAGAGGTTATGATGAGTGTCTATATGGAAGAATATGAGGGCTATGTGGGAGTGTTTTGGTTTTAATTTTGGTCATTTGTGTGGCGGTTGGAAGAGATGACTGGGTCCACCAAGGTTTAAACTCTGGTGTGATTCCCCTTAGAGACTGCATTATTGAACTGACCTCAGAGAAGTATTGCCATGGATTGTGTTAAGAATTTTGGAGGCCACGCATGAGAGTCGCCCTTGGAAACTGAGATCTAGACCAAGGGTGGCTTTCCACAGAGTATAGGGAATCTCAGCCATGATATCATATGATTTTATTCTGAAAGAATTGGCAGCCAGAGTTGAGAGTCAAAACACACATGGACCTCTATGGGCCTGGCTTCATGTAACATTTTGGCCAATCTTTGGGAAGCCTTGCCTGTGAGAGTTCTCCAGAGCACTCATTGAAATGATATTCCTCAACATTTAATGGTTCCTGAATGAATTGAAACCCACAGTGCCTCCAACTTCATCCTTGAAAAATGGCTACATAAATACCATGACATATTTGAAATTCCCATGACCAGTTGGCACTGGAGAACCTTGGATGTTCTGTTGCTGATTTGAGTGTATCAGACAGTGCCTTAATTTACTTGGTTTCATAATAATTGTGTAGAACAGAGATGTCAATAAGTTGGAGCCTGCTTATTAGTGGTTGTATAGCAGTTTTGTGCAGGTGTGTGATAAAACATCTGTGGGGGGGACATGTGGATCTGCCATTGGCTTCCAAATGGGTTGTGATTGACATGGTGCAGCCAGCAGAACCTTGTATGTAAAGGCATCTTGTTAAATGGAGAAGTTTCAGGGCAATGTTCAAAATCAGGTTGCTATTTGTCAAGGGGGCAAGCTATGTGGGATAGAAGCCTGGTTGGTGCATTCTCATGCAGACCCTGATACACACACGACACGTGACAGAACTCCCTACAGCATTGTGTCCCAGTTGAACTTTTTGTATTTCATGAAGCAAATACCAAATCCCAAGTGCAGCAGCAAGAAACACCACAAAAAGTGGAGGATGACCAAATAGCTTCACAGTCCACACGGGGAGACACTTAGCCCCCAGTGGTCACAGTTATCTTCAAAGAGAGAATTCAGCACTGCTGCCTAATATTCATTGGAATATATGAGACCATGTCCTCCAGGTCACATTGATGCATACCCAGCTTTGATTTTCTCACTAGAAAGGAAGATAAAGCTCCTGACAACAACCTATATTTCAAGTGCCCAACCTCAGAGGCAGTTTCTAAAGATGTCTTTAGGCCAACATAGCTCCATGTTTGTGGAGTGTTTACCCTGTCCCTTACTTTTGGAAACACATCTACTACCTCCAAGCTTGTGAATTCCTGAGCATTTTCCATTCCAGATCTATTTTTACAGATTTTCTATCTCTCCTCTTCTAATTGTGTCTTACTTGGGGTGAAGGTAATGTTAAGGCATTGTTCTGGATGACAGTGAGAATATTTTTGCGTAGCACATATTTGCATACACATTGGATGCATTTTCCTATTTTCCATTTGAAATACTGAATCCCTGAAACAAACACATACCCTACTAGCCTCTGACAACTAATCCTAATATGATGGAGAAAAGTTACCCAAACAGAATAGAAATATAAGAAGTTCAGAGGAGGCATGCTGTATGGTTTTACTTGCCTTTTGCATGATAAACAGTAGGGGTTAAAAATCTAGTCAATTTTTAATTGAAATAGTTCTCTATGTGTTTTTAAAGTAAACAAATATGTGAATTCCTGTCTCCCTTTCTCTGTAGCCTATTCACCACATGTATTTTTATATGCACATATAGCATCCTACCTGTTAACACATGTAAATTTTTGAGGTGGCTGATGGAAGATACAAATTATGAGAAGAGATCAGTCCTCCTACACGCTGTTGGAACTGAAAATACAACCTATGGGTGAGCTTCCTAGTAGTACAATATTATACATACATCCATGTTCAGTAAAATGAATATTTTTGCATCTGTGGATGATATATATTTCATGATGAATTTCTATTTGCATATATATTGCTACATTTTAATGTCTGTGTGTTTTTTAGTATATATATATATATATATATATATATATATATATATATATATATAATCTCCAGATTTTTTAAAATATAAAATATATGTGTCTTATATACACTCCCTAAATTCATTCATGTTCATGTATGTGGTTTTTTCATCAACTTTTCACAAGAATGTTCTCAGAAATATTCTTCCACCTGAAACACATATTTGTTTCCTAGTATTGAAAACTAAATTCAGTGAATGGTGCATACAAATCCTAATATTTCTACAGTAACTGATTCATTTTAACATCAATGCATGTAGATTTCTATGGGACATGATGTGTATTTTGACGTTCATATTCATTCAACACTGGTACAATACTATTTCTTCATTTTTGCACATCATAGGATATGTATTTCTTCCACAAGTTCACAAATTTGTACGAATTTGTTTCACTTTCAATCACTTCCTGCTTCAGAACACATGTATTCCTCCAGGATTCTTGGCTGGTCTTTTCATGAGACTTCTTTCAAAACACATTATTTTCGATTTCCATAATCACTTTGGAAGCAAAACTCACACACTTTTCATGATAAACCATAACCCTAATATTATCATAATATGTATAAATGTTTGGAATGAATGTATGTATATCAATATCAGATATCCTGTATATTTTCAGCTATCAATTTAATCCACTATTTAAAGTTGGAACGATTTATATCATTTATTCAAAATATGGTCTATTCATGCATTTTCTCTATATTCATAGACAGAGTGTACACCTATTTGTATCCATAATACTAATTTATACATCTTCAAAATATTGCTCCCAGAAATGGTGGAAGAAATACTTATGTCACCTGATCTACATATACATTTTATCTCAGTAGTATTCTGGACACAAAATGAAAAGATCACACGATTGTGTCAAAGCCTGAATGGAAAGTGAACATGGATTACTAAAAACATCCATGTCCAGGTTGCCTAATGCTCTCAAATATCAATCCTATTGGTTACTACATATTTTTTTCTTCCTAAGATTATATATTCAATCTTACCCTGTTGCAAATGTCTAGTCCTATCACTCACTTTATACTTTACCTAATTTCCTATTGTCTCCATCGATATCTGCTTTCCTACATATTTTCCCCAGTTCATCATTGTGACTGACTCTTCACATTTGCTGATATTTACCTTCATTCTCTACCCGAAACCCTATTGTAAAGAACTTTTCATGCAAATTCTATACTCACTCTCCTTCCTAACCCGAGTAGATATCTTCGTAATTCTACCGACTATCACATTTGACTGGATATTCTCTTTCACATTCAATCACCCAAGGTACATGTTCCTATGCCTTTGTATATTTATTTATATGAGACATCAGAGCAGAACGTTATTCAATGCGAAGTATACCAATTAAGGGCCCAATGCCCTTCTGGGCTTCAAATCTTACCTAGATTTCTGTTTTCATACTTATATTTCTCCTCTATATTCTTATAAAATCACAGCTTCCCAATACCATTATTCATCCAGCAGAATGATTCCTAACCCAAATTGAACATATTATTAAGCCTAACCATACATTGTACCCTCAATCTAACTTTACAGAAGAGCAGGGACAGAGTTGGTCTTACAATACAGGAATGTAGGGGATCTTCCACCTCTTGAGAACCTCAACGGTTCATGCAGAAATGATCCCTGGAGATAATGTAGGCATCTATGAAGGACCTGAAAGAGCAAAAGTTATCTACCATGGCAAACAACCTGGTCAGAATGAAGGGTTGTGTCTGAATGAGCCTCCCTCTTCTAATGTAGAGACGTTGGAACAAACAAGGCCTGTGTGGAGAGCTGTTCCCAAGTGCCTATGGTTGATATACCATTCTAACTTGTACAGGGTCACAGGATGTAGTGGCACCCTCCATCTCATAGGACCCTTGGAAGCAACTGTTAGGACAAAGTAGTTGCCAAGGCAGCGACTTCATTCAGTTCCTGAGGAAAGTGACCTCACCTTATATCTTTGGTGATGGAACTCTCTGAACATGGGATCCAGGAAGCCAGTCACCCAGTGCCCGTCCCAGTTTCAGTCCCAGTAGTCACACTTGTTTGGATTTACCAAGGACAGAGTCAGTATTTCTTGGTACCTGCCGCAGTCTGGCTGGGCACAAATCACGAGCCACTCACAGCTTTGTAGATTCCAACAGCAATTCTTTATTCCCGATCTCACACCAGCCGTCTACAAACATGTTCTGGGGAAATCCAAGTTCTCTGCCCAAATCCACACCTCCACTGAGCTTCTGTCTCCCAAAAATACTGTCTGACCCTATGAACTCAAGAGGAACTCAGGCAGCGGGATATGCCCTATTCCCGGCAGGAATAATCTTCCTAAACTGTGAACACCCAAAACTCAGATTATCCTAAACAGGGAACACCCTAAACACGGATCTGCCCTGGTCCTTGAGCAAGGTAACTTTCCAGGAGTCCTTCCACTAAACAGCATGGGGGTACGCTGGCAAGAACATTGTCATACCTACTTGGCTAATGGCTCCAAGCAGGTACTTACTGATGAGAGAATGGCCAAATGCCAGAAGAACTCTGAAGAGGGGCCTTTCCTGAGAACGCACGTAGTGGTTCACCCCTGACTCCTAACAACTTTAGAGAGTTGGACAAGGAGACCGGTTCTGAGACAGGACAGGCCATTTCAGGGGAACATAGTATGGCCCACTAGTCAGAGGACACTCCAGATATCACAGACCTACTTGGAGTAAGGAGGTGCCTTTGTGGGTGTGGTTGTGGTTTTGTTGTTTTGTCTTATGTTATGAGAATAGGTAGAAAAGGCGGTTTCTTTGGTTTGGAATGGACTGTTTCTAGTAAGTCGTTTGACAAGGTGAGTTTTTCTATGTCTGTGTATCCCACTGTGTCCATGGTTGTAGACATTAGAAAAGAGAATGCATGAATGGATGTGTCCTGTCTAGTAGAAAGCATTCCAGCATTCATCCAGCCTAATTTATGAAAGGACTGCAGCTTGAGTTATTGATGGGCAACACCTACTATCTTCCTAAGTTCCTGTTTTCTTCCTGAATTCTGGCCACTCTCCAGAATAGGCTCTTCATTATGTGTCCAAGATATGTACCACCTACAAGCTCTGTGACATGGCCTTGTCCGTGATAGCTGAAGGGAATGGCGAGCATCTCAGAAAACTTAGATATCACTGTGAACAGTAAAGTCTCAGTTGTGAAACACTTCTTTGGGCCTTTTGCTTAAATATGGTTCTATTACCCTGAATGTCAGGAAGCGCTTTGCCTCAGGCCACACCATTTTGTAGCCTGAAAAAAACAGTTTTCAAATGGAAATGAATGGGCATCACCTTTGGCTCTTTGCTTAAATGCTTTGGTAAGGGATGTGTCTGAATCAGCCTCTTGGCACTGTGTGAGGCAGTAGCTTAGATTCTCAGCACCTGATGGATCTAAAAAAGATCCCATGAGTGTATCCAAAACCAAATATCAAAAAGATCAATCATTGTGAGTAAAGTCTCTTGCCTTCATCTGTTAGGTTGCTGACCTCCATCAACTGAGAATAGGGATCCTTTGGGTCAAATGAGTTCTTTAAAGCCCTGAAGAGGCTACCCATTGGTTATTGGGTTTTCTCATGACTCCAATACACATAAAGCATCTAAACCCCATAGTCAGTAAGACTCAAATTGGAGAAGCGGTGCAGTATTAATGGCAGGCCTATTTGATCACTCCTGGATCACAGGATGGGTGTCCATTCCCCTCGAACTTTAGGCAAATGAGGGGCAAAGGAGCTTATTTTGGACACTGTCTTGGACTGTGCCTCTCATGGAAACCTCCAGCCAGAGGTTATGATGAGTGTCTATATGAAAGAAGATGAGGGCCATGTGGGAGTGTTTTGGTTTAAATTGTTGTCATTTGTGTGGTGGTTGGAAGAGATGACTGGGTCCACCTGGGCTTGAACTCTGGTGTGATTCTTCTTAGAGACTGAGTTCAGGATCTGATCTCAGAGAAGTATTGCCATGAAATGTGTTGTGATTTTAGGAGGCCACGCATCAGAGTCGCCCTTGTAAACTGAGATCTAGGCCCAGGGTCACTTTCCACAGAACATTGGGAACCTCTACCATGATATCACATGATTTTATTATTAAAGACTTGGCAGCCATAGTTGAGAGTCAAAACACACGTAGACCTCACATTGTAGATCCCAATGGGCCTGGCTTCATGTTACCTTTTGGCCACTCTTTGGTAAGCCTTGCCTGTCAGAGTTCTCCAGAGCTTTCATTGTACTGAGCTTCCTCACCATTTACTGGTTCCTGAGTGAAGTGAAACCACAGTGCCTCCAGCTTCATCTTCAAAAAACGGCCAGAAAATACCATAAAATTTTTGAAATTCCCATGACCAGGTGGCACTGGAGAAACTTTGGAATCCTCTTGCTGATCATGAGGATATCAGACAGTGCCTTGATTGACTGGGTTTCATTAAAATGGTGTAGATCAGAGATGCCAGTAAATTGGAGTCTGCTTAGTAGTGGGGCTAGAGCAGTGGTGTGAAGGTGTGTGATAAAACTTCTGTGTTGGGGCCATGTGGAATCGCCATTGGCTTCCAAATGGCTTGTGACTGACATGGTGCAGCCAACAGACCCTTCTGTGTAAAGGCATCATACTATATGGAGAGGTTTCAGGACAATATACACAATCAGGTTGCTATGTTCAAGGTGGCAAGCAATGTGAGATAGAAGCCTGGTTGGTACATTCTCCTGCAGACCCTGACCCACCACATGTGAAAGAACTCCCTCCAGCACTGTGTCTCAGTTGAACTCTTTGCATTTCGTGAAGCAAATACCAAACACCCAGTGCAGCAGCAAGAAACACCACGAAAAGTGGAGGATGACCTAATTGCTTCACAGTCCACATGGGGAGACACTTAGCCCACAGTGGCCACAGTTTACCTAAGAAGACAGAAATCAGCACTGTTGCCTCCTGTTAATTGGAAAATAAGAAACATGTCCTCCAGGTCACATAGATGCAGACCCAGCTTTGATGTTGTCACTACAAAGGAAGCTAAACCTCCTGACAACAACATATATTTCAAATGCCCAACCTCAGAGGAAGTTTCTCAAGAAGTATTTAGGCCAGCAGAGCTCCATGTTTGAGGATTGTTTACCCTGTCCCTTACTTTTGGAAACTCCTCTACCACCTCCAAGTTTTTGAACTCATGAGCATATTCCATTCCAGATATGTATTTACAGATTTTATAACTCTTCTTCTCTAATTGTGTCTTATTTGTGGTTAAGGTAATGTCAAGACATTGTTCTGGATGAGAGTGGGAAGTTTTTTTGTAGCACATATTTGCATACACATTGGATTCACTTTCCAATTTTCCATTTGAAATACTGAATCCCTGACACTAACCCATACTCTACTAGACTATGACTACTATTCCTAATATGATGGAGAAAAATAACCCAAACAGAGTAGAAATACAAGCAGTTCACAGGAGGTATTGTGTATAGTTGGACTTTCCTTTTTCATGAAAAAGGGAGGTGTTATAAATCTAGTCAATTTTTAATTGAAATTTCTCCATGTGTTTTTAAAGTTAACAAATATGCGAATTCCTGTCTGCCTTTCTCTGTAGCCTATTCAGAACAATTATTTTTGTATGCACATATAGAATCCTAACTGGTATCACACTGTTGAGAGCCACAGCCGAAGGTGCCCCAGCTAACTTCCAGCTGCCGGCAAACTTTCAGCTGTCAGCTGATGATTGGCTCACAGCGGCCCAGCAACATCTAGCTGATTGGCTCCTCTGTGGTAATGCTCAATGGAGATACTAATGGAGCTGCTTCCCCACCGTTTCAGACTGCCAGATGATGATTGGTTCACAGCGGCCCCAGCAAAATCCAGTTGATTGGCTCCTCTGAGGTGATGATTATTTGGCTGTTTCCTTGCTTTTTCAGACCACGGAGCTGCTCATTGGGGGACTTTATTTGGCTCTTCCCAGGTGAACCTGTCAATCGTCCTCAAGAGCAGGAGGATTGTGGGAGGCGGAGAGGCTTGTGGGCGTGAGAGAGGCTTGTGGGAAGCCTGTGGTGGCAGTTGGGCTCTGAGAGTTTTTCATGAGGAGCTGTTTTGTTTGGCGTGTGTGGTTCTAAAAATAAAGTTCGTTTGTTTTGACAAGTGGCTACTGAATCGTGCCAAGCCAGACTTCAGCATTTGGTGGCTCGCATGGGGAGTGACAAAGGGTAAGTGATAAGGTAAAATGCTCATCCCTGAGGGAAGGGCATGAGGAGGGTAGCCATTTAAAGATTCCTCTTTTGTTTTGCTTCAATTCTGTTTTAAGTTGCCTGTCCCTGGACATGAGTGAGTAAAAAACAAACTAAAAGAGTGTTAAGTACATTGTTAGAGGAAGGAGGCATCTCAGGAAAATCAAGAACAGTCAGGGCATACATTGATACAATACAAAAATGTATCCCATGACTTTTTAAAGAGGAGTTGTTAAATGTATCACAATGGAACCATCATGGTAAAGATTTAAAAAGAATAGAAAAGAACAGCCCAGGGACACTGCCAGTTGGCACATTGCCATTGTGGACATTCGTATCTGGTTCGCTTAGTGCAAAGCCTTTAGTTCAGACAAAGATAGAAGAACAAAGCTTAGAGCAGAAAAATCCATCAGCGTGAAAGTTACAAAATGAGACTGCTACTAACAAGTTTCTATCTCTAGAGGGTGTAAGTGTTCAACCAACAGTGCCACCTCTACAGGAGACTGTTACTAAGACATTTCTATCACCGGAGGACGTGAATATCCAAATAACAATACCACCTCCATATGCTGGAAGGCCCGCAACCACCGCAGTTGATATTTCGGATCCTGAGACAGGATCTTAAGTATTAACATGTCCTGTATTTGAGGTTGGAGGACACCAAATTCACCATGCTTTAGATTTTAAAACACTGAAGCAGCTAAAAGAGGCTGTAACAACCTATGGTCCTCAAGCACCCTTCACTGTAAGCTTGATCAAATCCATTAACAACTTGAACATGATGCCAGCAGATTGGGCTAATATGTGTAAAGCTGTGCTAAATGGAGGTCAATACCTGTTAAGAATGGTTGGAATGAGGAATTTTGCAAGGAGATGGTTAGGTGAAATGTAGCAGCTGGTTATCCTCAGAGAAATCTAGATATGTTGTTAGAAAGGGACCCTATGAGGATCAGCAGAAACAAATTGCATATGATCCTGGCGTATACGCACAATTGGCTGTAGAGGCGATTAGGGCATGGGAGGCTTTACTAGGACATGGAGGTTTACAAGGTCAATTATCTAAGGTAATACAATGAGCTAATGAATCTTACACTGAATTTCTAGATACGCTTATTCAAACAGCTACCAGAGTGTTTGGGAATACAGAACTAACAATGCCATTAATAAAACAACTGGCTTATGACCAAGCGAATTGTTGGTGTAGAGATATCATTAGACTATGGAAACATGAAGATTTAAACACATATATTAAATTATGTAGAGACATTAATGAACAAGAGCAAGTCAAGGCAGCTGCAGTAAAGCAGGCTTTAAATGCCAGAGACATTAATGAACAAGGGCAAATTGTGGCAGATGCAGTAAAACAGGCTTTAGATGCCAGGCCTATAACATGCTACAATTGTGAACAAACATGACATTTTAAAAGGAATTGCCCCATAGGAGGCGGGTTTAACAAAACTATGTATCAAAGGAGTAGAATACCGTGTATTTGCCAACGATGCTTTAGAGGGAGACATTGGGCTAATGAATGCCATTCTCAAACCACCATAGATATAACTCCATTATCAAAAAACGAACAAGGACAAGGTGTTTATCCATGATATCATGGAGAAAGGCATTGGGCTCCATTGGTAAAAAATGGACAGGGGAGCCCAATGCTCCGGAGCCCAAAACCACAAATATACAGAGCACCGGAGGAACCCAGCAACCCCATAAGTATAGTGTCCAGGACACGTTGTCCATCAGATCCCTCATCAGACAAATCAGAGAGAGTGTAGGGTTGGACATCTGCGCCTCCGCCAGATCAGTTCTAACACCAGAGATGGGAGTTCAAATCATTCCCACAGGGGTAAAAGGACCTCTTTGTAAAGGAATGGTGGGCTTATTATTGGGACTCAGCTCTTCTACTCTAAAAGGACTTATGATAAGTCCTGGGGTAATTGATTCCGATATGAATGTGAATTAAAATTTATAGCTAGTTCTCCAAAGGGTATATCAGTAATTTCACCAGGCGATAGAATAGCACAGTTACTATTAATACCAAGCCAACATGATAAATTTTCCAGTCGTGCTGTAGAAAGAGGTTCCAAGGGATTAGGCTCCATAGGTGTAGATTGGGCTATGCTTTCTTTAAATTTAGATTCTTGCCCCATGCTAAAACTAAATATTCAATGACATGAATTTAATGGCCTACTGGATACAGGTACAGAACTTGGCACCATCTCTCATCAAGAAGGGCCAAAACATTGTCCATTACAACAAGCCACTCAAACACTTTGATGCCTAGGAGTGGTGACTAATCCCCATAGAAGTGTAATAGTATTACATTGGAAGGATCCTGATGAATGTGAAGGAACATTCATGGGGATGAGATGTCCAAGATCAATTAGGTTTGACATTAACAAATAACATCAACCAAAATGCACCCACTATTATGACTAGACAAGATTTTAGGAAAGGAAAAAGTTTAGAGAAACAATAACAAGGTATTGCAGCACCAATACAAATAGATCAAGGAACAAACAGACATGGGTTGGATTTTCAGAAAAGGCCACTGAGACAATAAAAATTACTTGGAAATCAGAAATAACAGTATGGGTTCCTCAGTGGCCCCTGACTAAAGAAAAGAAACAAGCAGCCCATGACCTGGTCAAACAACAGTTAGTGGAAGGACATATACAACCTTCTGTATCTCCCCATAATACTCTCATTTTTGTCATCAAAAGAAATCTGGTAAATGGAGATTATTGAAAGATTTAAGAGCCATTAATAATGAGATGGTTATTATGGTACCTGCTCAATCAGGGATTCCTCAAGTGTCTGCTTTGCCAAAAACTTGGTATGTTTTAGTTTAGATATTAAAGATTATTTTTTTTTTCATTTCCAATTCACCCTGAGGATAGTCCAAGTTTTGCATTTACTATTCCTGCACTGAATCATGAAGGTCCTGTTCATAGATATGAGTGGAAAATACTTCCTCAAGGGATGGCTACCATCCCAATCATGTGTCAAATTAATGTTAACAAAGTAATCCAGCTACTTAGAAATCAAAATCCTGAACTACAAATATTTCACTAAATGGATTGTGTATTATTAGCACACAAAGCTAAAAACACATTGCTAGAATGTTATGCCACAATTACAAACTTATTAAAAAATTATAATCTAGAGATAGTAATAGATAAACTACAATTAAATTTTTCAATTAATTATTTAGGCGTTCTATTATCCTCAATCATGGTCCATCCACCAAAAATTCAAATACGAGTAGATCAACTCAAATCACTTAATGACTTTCAAAAGTTATTAGGAGACATAAATTGTATTAGACTCTATCTAGGTATACCAACAGGAGAGTTGGGACCTTTATTTGATATCCTAAAAGGTACATCAGATCTAAATTCACCCCGAATGTTAATACCTGAAGCAAGAAAGGCATTAAAAATCATAGAAACATATATGGGAAATATGCATTTGGATAGAATTGATATAAGTTTGCCTTAATTATTTATTGTACTACCAACAAAAAATATTCCAACAAGAGTATTTTGGCAAGATGATCCATTATTATGGACACATTTATCTTATTCTCCTAACACTATTCTTACTAGATATCCTGAGGCTGTAGGACAATTAATACACAAAGGAATAAAAGCAACAAAGGCAGTGTTTAGAATTTCTCCCAACAAAATTATTAATCCATATACTATGAATTAAATTGATGAATTAGCTAATGAGTTAAATACTTGGGCAATAATCATGTGCAAATCTAATGTTTCATTTGATAACCACTTACCATCTAATCCTTTATTGTCTTTTTTGTCATCACATCCTGTAATTTTTCCAAAAATGACAAGAAAAACACCTATCATGAATGCTCCAAATATATTCACTGATGGATCAAATAATGGTACAGCAGCAATAATTACACCCGATCAAACTTTCACATTTTTAGTACCCAAACAATCAGATCAAAAGGTAGAGCTTAACGCAGTATTACAAGATTTTGTGATGTTTAAAGATATTGTATTTTATTTTTTTTCCGATAGACAGTATATTGTTAATGCTATAGTATCCCTTGAAGATGCTTGTAGGATTTCCCCTTCCTCTACTGTTTTCTCTTTGCTTTCCACTATACAAAGTCTAATCTGGGACAGAAAAAGTCCATTCATTATAGGACATATCAGAGCACATACAGGATTGCCTGGAGCCCTTAGTTTGGGTAATGATTTAGCAGATAAAACTACACATGACATACATATTTTCTCTACTCTAGAAGAAGCTATAAATTTTCATAAAAAGTTCCAAGTCAATGCTAATACTTTATAAAAGCATTTTAAAATAACTAAAGAATAAGCTAGACAAATAATAAAACAATGTCAAAATTGTGTGACCTTTTTAACACAAGTTAATCTTGGAGTCAATCCTAGAGGATTGATACCTAACCATATTTGGCATATGGACGTCACACACTTGACAGAATTTGGAAAATTAAAATATTTGCATGTTACAGTTGATACTTCTTCTGGATTTTTGATGGGATCTCTTCATGCCAGAAAAAAAACTAAAGATGTTATAGCTCATTGCTTACAAAATTTTGCCACTGTGGGCGTTCCAAAACAGTTAAAAACAGATAATGCCCCTGGTTATACTTCTACCTCTTTTTAAGAATTTTGCACATCATTTGGTATTGCTCATATAATAGGAAACCCATACAATCCTCAGGGACAAGGCATAGTTGAAAGAGCACATCGAACTTCTAAAATGTACTTATTAAAGCAAAAAGACGGAATTGGGAAGGGGTATATATTCCCCAAAGATAAACTTAAAATAACCCTTTTTACTCTAAAATTTTTAAATTTGGATTCATCAGGACTTAGTGCTGCGGAAAGGCATATGTGTCCAAAAAATGTGCATAAGCCCAAGGTACTTTGGAAGGATATTCTAACAAGACAATGGAAAGGTCCTGACCCAGTAATTTTCTGGTGTCAGGGGTCTGTTTGTGTGTTGCCACAGGGAGAACAGCAGCTGATTTGGATTCCAGAGAGATTAACTAAAGCGATTTCTATAGACCAAAAAGAAGATGATTTGGCTCAATTTCATTACAGATGATATCCAAAACTCAAGTTTGGCTATCCTTACATCTCTGACAAAACCAGGATACTTTTTGCAATATCTATTTTATTATTGCTCTTTCCCACATCATGAAGTTCTATTTTATTTTTTGAGCTCCTACAGACCTAGGTTAAAGTTTTGCTGATAAGTTCTATTTTTTGACTATAGAGTTTTGAAATTCCCATAACAACGTGGCACTGGAGAACTTTGGATTCCTGGTTACTGATCATGAGTGTACCAGACAGTGCCTTGATTGACTGGGTTTTATGAAAATGTTGTAGAACAGAGAGGCCAGTATGTTGGAGCCTGCTGAGTAGTGGGCCCAGAGCAGTGGTGTGCAGGTGTGTGATAATATATCTGTGGAGGGTCATGTGGATCTGCCATTGGCTTCCAAATGGCTTGTGACTGACGTGGTGCAGCCAGCAGACCCTTATATTAAAGGCATCTTGTTATATGCGGAGATTTCAGGGCAATGCTAAAAATAAGGTTGCTATGAACAAGGGGGCAAGCTATGTGGAATAGAAGCCTGGTTGGTGCATTCTCTTGCAGACCCTGACCCACCAGAAGTGACAGAACTCCCTCCAGCACTGTGGCCCAGTTGAACTCCTTGTATTTTGTTAAGCAAATACCAAACTCACAGTACAGGAGCAAGAAACACTAAGAAAAGTGGAGGATGAACAAATGGCTTCACAGTCGACACGGGGAGACAGTTAGCCCCCAGTGTCTACAGTTTACCTATAACGAGAGAATTCAGCACTGCTGCCTCTTGTTTTTAGAAAATAAGAAACCATGTCCTCCAGGTCATATAGATGCACACCCAGGTTTGATAATCTCACTACTAAGGAAGCTAAAGCTCCTGACAACAACATACATTTCAAGTGACCAACATCAGAGGCAGTTTCTCAAGAAGTCTTTAGGGCAGCAGAGCTTTATGTTTGTGGAGTGTTTTCCCTGTCCATTACTCTTGGAACTCCTCTACCATGTCCAAGGTTGAGAACTCCTGAGCATTTTCCATTCCAGAAATGTATTCACAAATTTTCTAACTCTTCTTCTCTAATTGTGTGTTACTAGGGGCGAAAGTCATGTCAAGGCTTTGTTCAAGATGAGAGTGGGAAGATTTTTGGGAAACACATATTTGCATACACATTGGATTCATTTTCCTATTTTCCATTTGAAATACTGAATCCCTGACACTAACACATACCCACTGGAATCTGACTACTACTCCTAACATGATGGAGAATAACAACCCAAAGAGAATAGAAATACAAGCAGTTCAGAGGACGCATGGTGTATAGTTGGACTTTTCTTTGGCATGATAAAGGGAGGCTGTTTAAATCTAGAGAATTTTAAATTGAAATAGTTCTCCATGTGTTTTTAAAGTTAACAAATATGTGAATTCCTGTCTCCCTTTCTCTGTAGCCTATTCAGCGGATTTATTTTCATTGTCACATATAGACTCCTACCTGGTATCACACATATATTTTTGTGAGGTTGAAGACATGGCAGATAAAAATTGTGAGAAGTGATCACTCCTCTTAAATACTGTTGTAACTGAAAATTCAACATTTGGGTGAGCTTCCTAGTAGAAAAACATTATAGATAAATCCATGTTCAGTAGAATAAAGATTTTTGCATCTGGGGATAATATATATTTCATGATTAATTTTGATTGGAATATATATTGCTACATTTTAATGTCGGTGTGTGTGTTTTCTGTGTGTGTGTGTATATATATATATATATATATATATATATATATATATATATATATATACAGTTTTTTTCAAAAAATGAAACATTTTTGTGTTATACACACTCACTCTAAATTCATTCATGTTCATGTATTTGGATTTATAATAAACTTTTCACAAGATTATTTCAGAAATATTCACCCACCTAAAATACATATTTTTTTCCTAGTACTGAAAACTAATTTCAGTGAATGGTGCAGCAAATCATAATATTTCTACAGTAACTGACCCAGTTTGATATCAATGCAATTAGATTTCTATGGGACATGATGTGTTTTTTGACGTTCATTTTTATGCAACACTGGTATATTATTATTTCTTCAGTTTATGCACATCATAGGATATATACTTCGTCCACAATTTCACAAATATATAGGCATTTATTTCACTTTCAATCACTTCCTGATTCAGAACACATTTATTCCTTCAGGTTTTTTGACTGTTTTTTTCATGAGACTTCTTTCCAATCACATTACTTTCCATTTCCAAAATCAATTTTGAAGCAAAACTCACACACTCTTCATGATTAAACATAACACTAATATACAATTAGATGTGTAACTGGTTGGAATGAATGATTGTATATCAATATAAGATTTCCTGTATATTTTCAGATATCAATCAATCCATTATTTAAAGTTGCAAAAAGTTATATTATTTATTCACAATATGGTCTATTCATGCATTATCTCTATATTCATAGACACAGGGTACACCTATTTCTACCCCCAATACTAATTTATATGTCTTCAAAATATTGCTCCCAGAAATGGTGGAAGAAATATTCATGTCACCTGATTTACATATACATTTTATCACAGTAATATTATGGCCAAAAATCAAATGGCACACTTATGATTGTACTAAAGCCTAAATGGAAAGTGATCATAGATTACTAAAAATATCCACGTCCAGGTTGCCTAATGATATAAAATGTCAATCTTATTGGTGACTACATACTTTTTTCTTCCTAAGATTATGTATTCAACCTCAAGCTTTTCAAAAATGTGTAATTATATCCCTCACTTTATACCTTGCCTGATTTCCTAATGTCTCAATTGATATCTTGTTTCCTACATATTTTCCCCAGTTCATCATTGTGACTGACTCTTCACATGTGCTGACATTTACATTCACTCTCTACCCAAAACCCTACTGCTAAAGTACTATTGGTTCAAATCCTATACTCATTCTTGTTTCTAATCCTAGCAACTATCTTTCTAATCCTACCGACTATCCTTTTTTGACTAGATGTTCTATTCGACATTTAATTATCCAGTGTACAAGGTCCTATACCATTGTATATAGATTTATCTGAGACATCTGTGCAGAACATAATTCAAAGCTAAGTGTTCCAATCAAGCGCTCAATGCCCTCTGGACTACAAATCTTACCTAGGTTTCTATTGTTATACTTATATTTCACCTCTATATTCCTTTAAATATTGCAGATTCCCAATACCATGATTCATCCCACAGAATGATTCCTAACCCAAATCAAACATGTTATTAACCCTAACCATAAACTCTTCCCTCAATCTTACTTTACAGAAGAGCAGGGACAGAGTTGGTCTTACAATAGAGAAATTTAGGGGATCTTCCACTAGCTGAGAACTCAAAGGTCATTTCAGAAATGATCCCTGGAGAAAATGTAGTCAGTTATGAAGGACCTGAAGGAGCAAAAGTCATCTTCTATGCAAACAACCTGGTCAGGATGAAGGGTTCAGTCTGAATCAGCCTTGCTCTTCTTAATGTGGAGAAGATGGACCAAACCAGGCCTGTGTGTAGAGCTCTTCCTGGGTGCCTATGGCTGATATACCATTCTAACTTGTGAAACTGTCACAGGAAGTATGGGCAGCCTCCATCTCATGGGACCCTTGGAAGCAACTGTTAGGACAAAGTGGTTGCCAACACATTGACCTCATTCAGTTCCTGAAAGAAGTGACCTTCCTAACTTCCTTGTTGATGGAACTCTCTGAACTTGGGATCCAAGAATCCAGACACCCAGACCGAGTCCCAGTCCCAATCCCAGTGGTCTCAATTGCTTGGATTTACCAAGGACAGAGTCAGACTTTCTTAGTACCTACTTTGTGAGAATGGCCAAATGCCAAGAGAGCTCTGAAGATGCGCCATTCCTGAGAAAGCAGGTAGTGGCTCACTGATGGCTCCTGACAACTTCACAGTGTTGGCCAAGGAGACCAGATCTGAGACAGGACAGGCCATTTTGGGTAAACATAGTATGCCAACCAGTAAGAGGACTAACAGGATAGTCACAGACCTACTTGGGGGAAGAAGTTGCCTTTGTGGGTGTGGGTGTGAGGCTGTGGTTTTGTCTCATGTTCTGAGAATAGGTTGGAAAGGCGGCTTGTTTGGTTTGTAGAGGACTGTTTCTATTAAGTCATTTAACAAGGCGAGTGTGTCAAATTCTGTGTATCCCACTCTTTCACTGTTTGTAGACATTAGAAAAGAGAATGTATCAATGGGTGTGTCCTGTCTAGAAGAAAGCTTCCCAGCATTCATACTGCCCAATTTATGAATGGAATGTGTCTTGCCTTATTAATGGGCAACACCTAATATCTTCCTAAGTTGCTGTTTCCTTTCTGAATTCTGGCCACTCTCCAGAATAGGCTCATGGTTTTGTGTCCAAGATATGTACCACCTCCAAGCTCTGTGACATGGCCATGTACTGGATAGCTGAAGGGATGGGAGAATCTCAGAAAACTCAGATACCAGTGTGACCTGGGAGGCCTCAGTGGAGAAACTCTTCTGTGGGCCATTTGCATACCCATGGTTCTTTTGCTCTAAATGTCAGGAAGGACTTTGCCTCAGGCCACCGCTTTGTGAAGCCTGAAGAGAACAGTTTTCAAATGGATATGAATGGGCATCACCTGTGGCTCTTTGCTTAATTGCTTTGGAAAGGTAAGTGTCTGAATCAGCCTCTTGGCCCTGTGTGAGGTTGTGGCTTATGTACTCAGCACCTGATGGATCTAAAGAAAGATCCCATGTGTGCATCCAAATAAAAAATGGCAAAAAGATCTGTCATTGTGGATGAAGTCTCTGGCCTTCCTCTTTTAGCTTCCTGACTTCCATCAAGTGAGAATAGGGTTATTTGGGTCAAATGAGTTCTTCAAATCCCTGCAGAGGCTAGCCCATATGTGCTTGGGGTATTACATGACTCCAAATCACATAAAGAATCTATACCTGACAATCACTAGTCCTCAAATTGGAGTAGCAGAGCCCTATTAATGACAGGCCTATTTAATCACTCCTTTTTCACAGGAAGGGTGTCCAGGTAACCCTGACTTTAGGCAAATGAGGGGCAAGGAAGCTTCTTTTGGACACTATCTTGGGATTCACCCCTCATGGAAACCTCCAGCCATAGGTTATGATGAGTTTCTATATGGCAGAATTTGAGGGCCATGTGTGGAGTGTTTGGGTTTTAATTGTGGTCATTTGTGTGGCAGTTGGAAGAGATGACTGGGTCCACCTGGTCTTCAACTCTGGTGTGATTCCCCTTAAAGACTGAGTTCTGAAACTGAACTCAGAGAAGTATTGTCATGAATCGTGTAGTGATTTTAGGAGGGCACACTTGAGAGTCGCCCTTGGAAAGTGAGATCTAGGCCCAGTGTGTCTTTTCACAAACCACTGGGAATCTCAGCAAAGATATCACATGATTTTATTCTGAAAGACTTGGCAGCCATAGTTAAGAGTCAAAACACACATGGACCTCACATTGTAGACCTCAATGGGCCTGGCTTCATGTGATTTTTTGGACACTGTTTGGGAAGCCTTGCCTGTGAGAGTTCTTTAGAGCTTTCATTGAAATGATCTTCCCATTGTTTAATGGTTCCTGGATGAATTGAAACCCATAGTGCCTGTAAATTCATCCTTGAAATATGGCTAGATAAATACCATTAAATTTTGGAAATTCCCATGGCCAGGTGGCACTGGAGATACTTTGGTTGTCGTATTGCTGATCATGAGTGTACTAGACTGTGGCTGGATTGACTGGGTTTCATGAAAATGGTGTAGAACTGAGATGCCAGTAAGTTGGAGCCTTCTGAAGAGTGGGCTTGGAGCAATGGTGTGCAGGTGTGTGATAATACATCTTTGGTTGGGCCATGTGGATCAGCCATTGGCTTCCAAATGGCTTGATACTGACATGGTGCAGCTAGCAGACCCTTATTTGTAAAGGCATTTACTTATATGGAGAGGATTCAGGGCAATGTTCAGAATCAGGTTGCTATGGACAAAGGGGCAAGCTATGTGGGATAGAAGCCTGGTTGGTGCATTCTTCTGCAGATCCTGACCCACCACAAGTGACAGAACTCCCTCCAGCACTGTGTCCCAGTTGAACACCTTGTATTTCATGAAGCAAATAACAAACTCCCAGTTCAGCAGCAAGAAACACCATGAAAATTGGAGGATGACCAAATGGCTTCACAGTCCACACAGGGAGACATTTACCCTAAGTGGCCACAGTTTATGTACAAAGAGAGAATTCACCACTGCTGCATCATGTTCTTTGGAAAATAAGAAACCATGTCGTCCAGGTCACATAGATGCAGACACAGCATTGATGGGCTCATTAGAAAGAAAGTTAATGCTCCTGACAACAACATATATTTCAAGTGCCCAACCTCAGAGGCAGTTTCTCAAAAAGTATTTTGTTCAGCAGAGCTCCATGTTTGTGGAGTGTTTACCATGTCCCTTACTTTTGGAAACTCCTCTACCACCTCCAAGGTTGTGAACTCCTGAGATTTTTCCATTCCAGATATGTATTCACAGATTTTCTAACTCTTCTCCTCTAATTGTGTCTTACTTGGGGTGAAGGTAATGGCAAGGCGTTGTTCTGAAAAAGAGTGGAAAGTTTTTTGTGTAGCACATATTTGCATTCACATTGGATTCATTTTCCAATTTTCCATTCAAAATACTGAATCCCTGACACTAACACATACCCTACTAGACTCCGACTACTAATCTTAATATGATTGAGAAAAATAACCCAAACAGAATAGAAATACAAGCAGTTCACAGGAAGCATGATGCATATTTGGATTTGCCTTTTGCATGATAAAGGTTAGGTGTTATAAATCTAGTCAATTTTTAATAGAAATAGTTCTCTATTTGTTTTAAAAGTTAACAAATATGTGAACTCTTGTCTCCCTTTCTCTGTACAAATTCAGCACATGTACTTTTATATGCACATATAGAATCCTACCTGTTATCACACATACATTTTTGTGAGGCGGCTGACTTGGCTGATCCAAATTGTGAGAGGAGATCATACCTCCTAAACACTGTTGGAAATGAAAATTCAACCTATGTTTGAGCTTCCTAGTAGAACAACATTATACATAAATCCATGTTCAGTAATATATATATTTTTGCATCTGTGGATGCTATATATTTGATGATGAATTTTGATTGGCATATATATTGCTACTTTTAAATGTCTGTGTGGGTGTGTTTTTTTTGTATATATATATATATATATATATATATATATATATATATATATATATATATATACACACACTCTCCAGATTTTTCAAAATATGAAATACATGTATTTTATATACACTCCCTAAATTCATTCATGTTTATGTATGTGGATTTATAATCAACTTTTCCAAGATTATATTCAGAAATATTCATCCACCTGAAATACATATTTGTTTCCTACTACTGAAAGGTAACTTCAGTAAATGGTGCTGACAAATCCTAATATTTCTACAGTAACTAACCCAGGTTAACATCAATGCAAGTAGTTTCCTATGGGACATGATGTGTATTATTATGTTCATTTTTATTCAACACTGGTACATTACTATTTCTTTAGTTTTTACACATCGTAAGATATATATTTTATCCATAAGCTCACAAATTTATAGGCATTTCTTTCACTTTCAACCACTTCCTGCTTCAGAACACATGTATTAATCCAGGTTTCTTGACTGGTCTCTTCATGAGGTTTCTTTCCAAACACATTATTTTCAATTTCCATAATCACTTTTGAAACAAAACTCACACATTCTTTATGATAAAACTTAACCCTAATATTACCATTAGATGTATCACTGTTTGAAATGAATGTATGTATATAAATATAAGATTTCCTGTATATTTTCAGATATCAATTCAATCCATTATTTAATGTTGGCCCAGTTGTATTATTTATTCACAGTATAATCTATTGTTGCATTATTTTTACATTAATAGACAAAATGTACACATATTTGTATCCCCAATACTAATTTATACATCTTCAAAGTATTGCTCCCAGAAATGGTGGAAGAAATACTCATGTCACCTGATCTACAAATACATTTTATCACAGGAATATTGTGGACACAGAAATCAAAGGTCACACTTATGATTGTACCAAAGCCTAAATGGAAATTGAACATGGATTACGAAAAACATCCTTGTTCAGGTTGCTTAATGCTCTCAAATGTCAATCTTATTGGTGACTACATATTTGTTTTTTCCTAAGATTATATATTCAACCTCACCCCTGTTGATAATGTCTAATCCGCTCACTCTCTTTATACATTGCCTGATTTTGTAATTTCTCTATTGATATCTGCTTTCCTACATATTTTACCGAGTTCATCATTGTGACTGACTCTTCATATGTGTTGACATTTACATTCACTCTCTACCTGAAACCCTATTGCTAAAGAACATTTGGTCCAAATCATATACTCACTCTTCTTTCTAAACCTACCGACTCTCTTCATAATCCTACGAACTATCCCTTTTTGACTGGATGTTCTCTTCGACATTCAATCATCCAAGGTACCATATCCTATGCAATTGTATATCGATTTATCTGAGACATCTGTGCAGAACATAATTCAAAGCTAAGTTTCCCAATCAAGGGCCCATTGCCCTTCTGGGCTTCAAATCTTACCTAGATTTCTGTTTTCATACTTATATTTAACCTGTATATTCTTGTAAGTATCGCAGTTTCCCAATACCATTATTCATCTAGCAGAATAATTCCTAACCCAATTTGCACATGTTACTAACCCTTACCATACATTGTTCCCTCAATTGAACTTTACAGAAGAGCAGGGACAGAGTTGGTCTTACAATACAAGAATGTAGAAGATCTTCCTCCTGCTAACAACCTCAAAGTTTCATGCAGAAATGATACCTGGAGAAGATGTAGGCAGCTATGAAGGATCTGAGGGAGCAAAAGTCATCGTTCATGGCAAACAACCTTGTCAGGATGAAGGGATGTGTCTGAATCAGCCTCTCTCTTCTTGATGTACAGAAGATGAACCAAAACAGGCCTGTGTGGTGAGGTGTTCCCACTTGCCTATGGTTGAGGTACTATTATAACTTGTGAAAGTGTCACAGGAATTACGAGCAGCCTCCATCTCAGGTGTCCCTTAGAAGCAACTGTTAGGACAAAGTCGTTGCCAAAACTGTGACCTCATTCAGTTCCTGAAGGAAGCGACCTACCTAACTTCCTTGGTGATGGAACTCTCTGAACTTGGGATCTGGGAAGACAGGCACCCAGAGCAAGTTCCAGTCCCAATCCCAGTCGTCTCAGTTCTTTGGATTTACCAAAGACAGAGTGAGACTTTCTTGGTACCTACTGATGTGAGGATGGCCAAATGAAAGGAGAGCTCTGAACATAGTCCTTTTCTGAGAAAAAAGATAGTGGCTCACCGCTGGCTCCTGACAACTTCACAGAGTTGGCCAAGAAGACCAGATCTGAGACAGGACAGGCCATTTTGGTGGAACATAATATGGCCAACCAGTCAGAGGACACTTAGTATAGTCACAGACCTACTTGGGGGAATGAGGTGCCTTTGTGGGTGTAGATGTGAGTTTGTGGTTTTGTCTCATGTTCTGAGAATAGGTAGAAAAGTTGATTTGTTTGGTTTGGAGAGGACTGTTTCTAGTGAGTCCTTTGACAAGACAAGTGTTTGTATGTCTGTGTGTCCCACTCTGTCCCTGTTTGTATACTTTAGAAAAGAGAATGCATCAATGCATGTGTCCTGTCTACTAGAAAGATTCCCAGCATTCATCCTGTCCAATTTATGAATGGACTGCGGCTTGCCTTATGGATGGGAAACACCTACTTACTTCCCAAGTTCCTGTTTTCTTCCTGAATTCTGGCCAATATCCAGAATAGGCTCATGGTTTTGTGTCCAAGATATGTACCACCTCAAAGCTCTGTGACATGGCCATGTACTGGATAGCTGAAGGGAATGGCGAGCATCTCAGAAAACTGAGATATCAGTGTGACCAGGAAAGTCTCAGTGGAGAAACCCTGCTTTGTACCATTTGCTTACATATTGTTCTGTTTCTCTAAATGTCAGGAAGGTCTTTGCCTCAGGCCACCCCTTTTTTAAGCCTGAAGAAAACAGTTTTCAAATTGAAATGAATGGGCATCACCTTATGCTCTTTGCTTAATTTCCTTGGAAAGGGATGTGTCTGAATCAGCCTCTTGGCCCTGTGTGAGGCTGTGGCTTAGATTCTCAGCACCTGATGGATCTAAAGAAACATCCCATGTGTGCATCAAAAACCAAAATGGCCAAAAGAGCACTCATAGTGGATGAAGTCTCTCGCCTTCCTCTGTAAGATACCTGACATCCATCAAGAGAGAATAGGAATCCTTTGGGTCAAATGAGTTCTGCAAACCCCTACAGAGGCAAGCCCATATGTGCTTGGGTTTTCTCATGACTCCAATACACTAAACCACACAGTCAGTAGGCCTCAAACTGGAGAAGCAGAGCCGTATTAATGGCAGGCCTATATAATCACTCCTGGTTCACAGGAAGGGTGTCCAGGCCACCCTGACTTTAGGCAAATGAGGGACAAGGTAGCTTCTTTTGGACACTCGCTTGGGCTGTGCCCCCCATGGAAAACTCCAGCCAGAGGTTATGATGAGTGTCTATTTGAAAGAAGATGAGGGCCATGTGGGGGTGTTTTAATTTTAATTGTGGTCTTTTGTGTGGTGGTTGGAAGAGACGACTGAGTCCACCTGGACTTCAACTCTGGTGTGATACCCCTTAGAGACTGAGTTCTGAAACTGACCTCAGAGAAGTATTGTCATGAATTGTGTAGGGATTTTAGAACGCCACACTTGAGAGTCGCCCTTGGGAAGTGAGATCTAGGCCCAGTGTGGCTTTCCACAGACCAATTGGTGTCTCAGACAGGTTATCACATGATTTTATTCTGAAAGACTTGGCAGCCATATTTGTGAGTCAAAACACACATTGACCTCACATTGTATACCTCAATGGGCCTGGCTTCATGTGACCTTTTTTCTACTCTTTGGAAAGCCTTGCCTGTGTGAGCTCTCAAGAGCTTTCATTTAAATGATCTTCCTCACCATTTAATGCCTGCTGAATATATTGAAACACACAGTGCCTCCAACTTCATCCTTGAAAAATGGCTACATAAGTACCATGAAATTTTTGAAATTCCCATAACCAGGTGGCTGATCATGAGCATACCAGAAAGTGCCTTGATTGACTTGGTTTCATGAAAATGGTGTAGAATCGAGGTGCCAGTAAGTTGGAGCCTGCTGAGTAGTGGGCCTAGAGCAGTGGTGGGCAGATGTGTGATAAAACATCTGTGGTGGGGCAATGTGGATCTTCCATTGGCTTCCAAATGGCTTGTCACTGACATTGTGCAGCCAGCAGACCCTTATATGTAAAGGAATTTTGTTATATGGAGAGGTATCAGGGCAATGTTCAGAATCAGGTTCCAATGTTCAAGGGGGCAAGCTATGTGAGATAGAAGCCTGATTGGTGCATGCTCATGCATTCTGTGACGCACCACACGTGACAGAACTCCCTCCAGGACTGTGTCCCGGTTGAACTCCTTGAATTTCATGAAGCAAATACCAAATTCCCAGTGCAGCAACAAGAAATATGACGGAAAGTGGAGGATGACCAAATGGCTTCACAGTCCACACGCGGAGAAACTTAGCCCCCCCGTGGCCACAGATTACCTACAAAGAGTGAATTCAGCACTGTTTCTTCATGTTCACAGAAAAATAAGGAACCATGTCCAACAGGTCACATAGATGCAGATCCAGCTTTGATGGTCTCAATACAATGGAAGCTAATTTTTTTGACAATAACATATATTTCAAGTGCCCAACCTCAGATTCAGATTCTCAAGAAGTCTTATTGCAGCAGAGCTGCATGTTTGTAGAGTGTTTACCCTGTCCCTAACTTTTAGAAACTCCTCTACCACCTCCAAAGTTGTAAACTCCTGAGCATATTCCATTCCACATATTTATTCACAGATTTTTTAACTCTTCTCATATAATTTTGTATTACTTAAGGTGAGGGTAATGTCAAGGCATTGTTGTGGATGAGAGTGGGAAGATTTTTCTGTAGCTATTTTTGCATACACATTGGATTCATTTTTCAATTTTCCATTTGAAACACTGAATCCCTGACACTAACACATAGCCTACTAGATTCTGACTACTCATTCTAATATGATGGAGAACAATAACCCTACCTGAATAGAAATACAAACAGTTCAGAGGAGGCATGGTGTATAGTTGGACTTGCGTTTTGCATGATAAATTATACAGAGTCATATAACTAGTCAATTTTTTGTTGAAATAGTCCTCCATGTTTTTCTAAAGTTAACAAATATGTGAAATTCTGTCTCACTTTCTCTGTAGCCTATTCAGCACATGTATTTTTATATGACATATAGATTCCTACCTGGTATCGCACGTACATTCTTCTGAGGTGGATGACTGACTTGGCAGATACAAATTGTGAGCAGAGATCACTCCTCCTAAACGCTGTTGGAAGTGAAAATTCAACCTATGCGTGAGCTTCCTAGAAGAACAACATTATACATAAATCCATGTTCAGTAAATTAAATATTTTTGCATCTGTGGATGATATATATTTCACGATGAATTTCAATTGGCATATATATTGCTACTTTTTAATGTCTGTGTGTGTTTTGTGTGTGAATGTATGTATATGTATATATATATATATATATATATATATATATATATATATATTTAACATATGTATATATATATATATAATATATATATATATATATATATATATATATATATATATATATATATATATATATTCACAATACACACTCTCCAGATTTTTCAAAATATGAAACATATGTGTTTCATTATACACTCCCTAAATTCATTCATGTTCATATATGTGGATTTATAATCAACTTTTCACAAGATTATTCTCAGAAATATTCATCCACCTGAAATACATATTTGTTTCCTACTACTGAATACTAACTTCAGTGAATGGTGCATACAAATCCTAATATTTCTACAGTAACTGACCCAGTTTTACATCAATGCAAGTAGATTCCTATAGGACATGATGTGTATTTTGACGTTCATTTTTATTCAACACTGGTACATTAATATTTCTTCAGTTTATTCACATCATACGACATATATTTCATCCACAAGTTCACAAATTTGTAGGCATTTTTTTCACATTCAATCACTTTCTGCTTCAAAACACATGTATTCTTCCAGGTTTCTTGACTGGTATTTTCATGAGACTTCTTTCCAAACACATTATTTTCGACTTCCATAATCAATTTTGAAACAAAACTCACACACTCTTCAAGGTAAACCATAAACATAATATTAAAATTAGATGTATAACTGGTTGGAATGTATGATTGTTTATCAGTATATGATTTCCTGTATATTTTCAGATATCAATTCAATCCATTATTGAAATTTGGAAACAGTTATATTGTTTAATCATAGAATGGTCTATTCATGCATTATCTCTATATTCCTTTGACACAGGGTACACCTATTTGTAACCAAAATACTAATTTATACGTCTTCACAATAATGCTCCCAGAAATGGTGGAATAAATACTCATGTCATCTGACATACATATACATTTGATCACAGTAATATTCTGGACACAAAAAGCAAAGGTCACACTTATGATTGTACCAAAGCCTTAATGGAAAGTAAGCATGCATTACTAAAAACACCCACGTCTAGGCTGCCTAATGCTCTCAAATGTCAATCCTATTGGTGACTACCTATTTGTTTCTTCCTAAGTTTATATATTCAAACTCAACCATGTTGGAAATGTCTAATCTTTTCACTTACTTTTTACTTTGCCTGATTTCCTGATGTCTCTATTTATATCTGCTTTCCTACATATTTTCCACAGTTCATGATTGTGACTAACTCTTCATATGTGCTGACATTTACAATCACTCTCTAATCGAAACCCTGTTACTAAAGAATTTGTTCCAAATCCTATACTCACTCTTCTTCCGAAACCTACCGACTATCCATTTTTGACTGGATGTTCTCTTCGACATTCAATCATCCAAGGTACAAGGTCCTATGCCATGGTATATTGATTTATCTGACACATCTGTGCAGAACTTCATTCAATGTTAAGTATCCCAATCAAGGGCCTAATGCCCTTCTGTGTTTCAAATATTACTTAGATTTCTTTTTTCATATATATATATATATATTACAACTATATATTCTTATAAATATCGCAGGTTCCCAATACCATTATTCATGCAGCAGAATGATTCCTAACCCTAATTGGACATGTTGTTAACCTAACCATACACTGTTCCCTCAATCTAACTTTAAAAAAGAGCAGGGACAGAGGTGGTCTTACAATACAGCAACATATGGGAACTTCCACCTCCTGAGAAACTCAAAGGTCCATGCAGAAATGATCCATAGAGAAGATGTACACAGCTATGAACGACCTGAGAGAGCAAAATTCATCTTCCATGGCAAACAACCTGGTTATGATGAAGGGTTGGGTGTGAGTTTGTGGTTTAGTCTCATGTTCTGAGAGTAGGTAGGAAAGGCGTTTTGTTTGGTTTGGAGTGGACTGTTTCTAGTAAGTCGTTTGACAAGGCCAGTGTTTCTATATCTCTGTATCCCACTGTTTTCATGGTTGTACACTTTAGAAAAGAATATGCATCAATAGATGTCTTCTGTCTAGTAGAAAACTTCCCAGCATTCCTCCTGCCGAATATGTGAATGGACTGCAGCTTGCCATATGGATGGGCAACACCTACCATGTTCCTAATTTCCACTTTTATTCCTGAATCCTTGCCACTCTCCAGAATAGGCTCATGGTTTTGCGTCTAAGTTGTGTATCACCTCCATGCTCTGTGACATGGCCATGTACTGGATAGCTGAAGGGAATGGCGAGCATCTCAGAAAACTCAGATATCAGTGTTACCAGGAACTTCTCAGTGGAGAAAGCCTGCTTTGGGCCTTTTGCTTAGCTATTGTTCTTTTTCCCTGAATATCAGGAAGGTCTTTGCCTTGGGCCACACCTTTGTGAAGCCTGAAGAAAACCATTTTCAAATGGAAATGAATGGGCATCTCCTGTGGCTCTTTGGTTAAATGCTTTGGAAAGGGATGTGTCTGAATTAGCCTCTTGGCCCTGTGTGAGGCTTTGGCTTTGATTCTCAGCACCTAATGTATCTAAAGAAATATCCCATGTGTGTGTCAAAAACCAAAATGGCACAAAGATTAGTCATTGTGTATGAAGTCTCTTGCCTTAGTCTGTTAGGTTTCTGATATCCATCAAGTGAGAATAGGGATCCTTTGGTTCAAATGAGTTCTTCAAAGCCCTGCAGAGGCTAGCCCATAGGTGCTTGGGTTTTCTCATGACTCCAAATCACATAAAGAATCTATACCTGACAGTCAGTAGGCCTCAAATTGGAGAAAAAGAGCAGTATTAATGCGGGCCTATTTCATGACTCCTGTTTCTCAGGAAGTGTGTGCAGTCCACCCTTACTTTAGGCAAATGAGGGACTAGGGAGCTTATTTGGACACTATCTTGGTCTGCACCCCTCATGGAAACCTCCAGCCAGAGGCTATGATGAGTTTCTATATGGAAGAAGATGAGGGCAATGTGGGAGTGTTTTCATTTTTATTGTGGTCATTTGTTTGGCAGTTGGAAGAGATGACTGGGTCCACCTGGGCTTGAACTCTGGTGGGATTCCCCTTAGAGTCTGAGTTCTAGAATTGACCTCAGAATAGTATTGCCATGAATTCTGTTGGGATTTTAGGAGCCCACACATGAGAGTCGCCCTTGGAAACTGAGATTTAGGTCCAGGTTGGCTTTCCAGAGAGCACTGGGAATCTCACCCAGGATATCACATGATTTTATTCTGAAAGGCTTGGCAGCCATAGTTGAGAGTCAAAAGACACATGGACCTCACATTGTAGACTACAATGGGCCTGGCTTCATGTGACCTATGGCCACTCTATGGAAACCTTGTCTGTAAGAGTTCTCCAGAGGTTTCATTGAAATGAACTTCCTCACCATTTAATGGTTCCTGAATGAATTGAAACCCACAGTGTCTCCAACTTCATCCTTGAAAAATGGCTAGATAAATACCATGAAATTTTTGAAATTCCCATGACCAGTTTGCACTGGAGAACCTTTAGATCTCCTGTTGCTGATCATGATTGTACCAGACAGTGCCTTGATTGACTGGGTTTCATGAATATGGTGTAGATCAGAGATGCCGTATGTTGCAGACTGCTGAGTAGTGGGCCCAGAGCAGTTGTGTTCACGTGTGTGATAAAATATCTGTGGTGAGGTCATGTGGATCTGCCATTGGCTTCCAAAATGGCTTCTAACTGACATGGTGCAGCCAGCAGACCCTTATATGTAAAGGCAACTTGTTATATGGAGACGTTTCTAGGCAATGTTCAGAATCTGGTTGCTATACACAAGGGTTAAAGCTATGTGGGATAGAAGCCTGGTTGGTGCATTCTCCTGCAGACCCTGACCCACCACATGTGACAGAACTCCCTCCAGCACTGTGTCCCATTTGAACTCCTTGTATTTCGTTAAGCAAATACTGAACTCCCATTACAGCAGCAAGAAACACCATAAAATTGGAGGATGACCAAATGGCTTCACAGTCCACAGGAGGAGACTATTAGCCACCAGTGGCCACAGTTTACCTACAAGGAGACAATTCAGCACTGCTGCCTCATGTTCATTGGAAAATAGGAAACCATGTCCTCCAGGTCACATAGATGCAGACACAGCTTTGATGGTATCAATACAAAGGAAACTAAACTCCTGACAACAACATGTATTTCAAGTGCCCAACCTCAATGGCAGTTTCTCAAGAAGTCTTGAGGCCGGCAGAGCTCCATGTTTTTGGAGTGTTTACCTGTTCGACCAGGAAGCAAGAAAGGACCACTGACTCCAATTAAAATCAAATTAAACAAGCTTATTATTTCCACTGGCTGGGCTGCCTCGCCATCCCAAAACAGCTGAAAAAAGACAGCAACCCCACCTTTCCTACACCCCAGTTTTATAGCCCGGAAAGTTACACAAAAGAGGAGTTACAGATAACAAAACTCGGACAAGCATCACACTAATGGTAGATTATATATTTTTTTTTTTTTTGCTGGCCCCAACATCGGAATTTATGAGGACCATTGGAGACACAGAGAGGGTCGTTGTCTGGGCAGGGAAGACCAATATTTATGAAGGTTCAGAATTTGCTGTAATTTATAGTTAAGCCAAAATTATCTTTTCAAGGCTTTGTGGCAAGATGGCTCCAAACTTTAATAAAAGATCAGGTTGCGTCTGTCATTCCCCCCTTTTCTAATGTGTCCCGTTTAAATCTTTGATAGAGTAGGGGAAGAGCACTGAGGGAATTTTAATCCATCAGGTAACAGTCTCCAAATTTTTGAACTCACCCAAAACCGGTCTCCCTGATTTTACCTGATTTCATTAATTACTTATATTGATAGTCTATTTATTTTTATCTCCATTGTTGTAAGAAAAGAGGCATCACTCATTTTGGCTTCTTCTGAGCTGAGAGAGGGTCACCTGAGTGGGCACGGCATATTAGACATTTTCTAGAAATTAATATGTAATTAGATATTTGAACACCTAGAAAAACTTGTAAGCTTAAATTTAAAGATATTTATTGTTATCTGTTTTTCCAATTTAAATTGAACCATGTAAATCACGTGAATTAAAGAACTTTGGATCCACTTTTTAAAATTTGTTTTTATGAGCGTTTTTTTTTATGAGCGCTCTTTATATATGTTAATTTTTGTATCATATATATGATACACGGACATATGTATACATAGACATACAGCACATAACAGAAGTGTGCACACATAAAAATAGTAAAGGCCTTATAGCTTTTCACAGGTAAAATCTGCATTGAAATGTTTCAAAAACTCCACAGTTGGTCAAAGATAGAACTGATCAGAAAAATATTAACTTACGTCTGTCAGATCAAAATCATGAGCTAAAAAAAATAAACATAAAGAATCTAAGGAAAAAAAATAAGAGTCCTAGAAAAAATGACTGGCTAGTAATTAGTAAAAACCATACAATTTACCTTTTTTTCCCTTAGGCCTCAGATCAGTCTCATACTGAGCTTGCAGGATACTTTCATTTGCATTTCAAAATAAGTCCTGGCTGAGGTCTGGAAGGAGCAGGAAAAAACTGCTATTCTGAGCAGACACCTCAGGCCAAAGGCATTTTAACCATAATTTTCAGGTTAGGATGTTGAAAATTATGATACAAGTTCAAGATACAATTCACAAAATTTTATATCTTTACATCTTGTTTTGTCAACAAATACCATACAATAATTTACTATCCTTGTCCAAATTAGTGCACTGGTACACACAGTGACATTTTCCCAGGCTACCCAATTCAAAATTGGTGAAATAAAAGACTGAATAATAGGGAAGTTACTTGCCAACTTGGAAGTAGAGTTCTTTAGTTTTCCATCCTAAGTATTTAATTTCTCTGGCATGAATTATCTGAAATCATAAACTAAACAATTACCTAAACTGGACTTTTAACTGCAAGATTGTGCAATGGTTCAAAAACCCATTCAGATACCAGATTGTTACAATAAAACATAATCATTTAGACACATATTCAGCTAAGATCATTCTCAAGAAACAATTTATAATATCATCACATTATTGCACATGTCTTAAAGGGCCAGAAAAAAAGACACAAGACAGACAGAAAGGAGCTCCAGACTATGGCTGTCAGACAGAAGCCTTTAAATGAGAACAGATGAGAGAAAAATCTCCTACACCAGTGGCACCATAGATGTTCCCACAAGGGGACCATATGTTTTAACAGAGGAGAAACCTGAAATGTAAAATCAAGGGTCTCTCTGGTGACTTTACTGAATTTAGTATCCCCTTTTTCTTTTTCTCTTTTTTAAGAAGACAGAGGTGGGATAATGCTTACAGTGCAGGGAAGGAAGGAGGGAATTCCCTGAAGCAACAGGGCTTTGGCAGCTTCTGGGAGTCCCTCAGTCCCTCCTTTTACTTACAGGATTAGCACCTCTGGTTCGGTTCCACCCCAAGCATGCTCCATCTCCTAACATTTCAGTATTCAGATCTCAAAAAGGTGGGGGGGTGTATCAAAATTTGTAACTTAAAGTTCGGTTCCTGACTTTGAAGCCAATTAATGCCAATTTAATAAAGAAGACAGGGTTTTGAGAAAAAGAAAAAGGGAGGTTTATTGCTTTGCTAACAAAGGAGAAAAACAGGGGACTCTGCCAAATGGTTGTGACTCTCTTGATCTGAAGGGACAAGGGGTTTTAAAGGAGTTTCACTCGTTTACCTGGGATATACTCAGTTCTTAGGTCCCCAGCAGGCATTGCACTGTGCAGTGTGTGTGCTCCCGGCAGGCAGCTAGGGGCTTCTCTTATCCTGCTTAGCAAAGGGGGGTAAAGTTCATCGTAGTTCCTTAAAACACAGTCCAAAAAAGGCGTCACGCTTACTTGCATTATTACCAATTTTCACGTCCAATATCCTTAAGTTTTTAGCACAGAAATCACACAACAAAACGCACAAAAACAAACAAACAAAAAATATATAGAACACAGAACAAAACAGAAAAATACCAAAACCCCGCGCCAAGACAGGAAAAACAGAGGAGCAATGCAATGTCTTGCTAAAGCTCTCGGGTAGGACCACGTGCGTGCCCATCCGCACCTCTCAACCCATCCAGAGGAATTCTCTACAGAACAGAACAGAGGACAGAATGATTCTTGTTACTGTCCCAGACAGGAGTATATGTGAGCCTCCCCAGGCCACCTCTCGGTCATCAGAAGAGATCTCCATTAATCAGATATCAGATGTTATCAAGGCGCCACTTACCTAAGGAGTCCTCCTCCACCAGGTGCTTACTAATAGTTTTAGTCCATTGATTCACTTCAGTCCTCCCTGGACCAAAGGCTCACTCCAAGGCGTTGGAACATCTCAAGTTGCGCATCCCCTAGAGTGGCTCTGTAGCCGGGAGCCCTGGAGAGAAGGCCAGCTTCAGAATTTCAAGCAGTCTGGTCTTGTGATCAGTTCGGGCAGGGTCATCTTGCTGGGGAACTCCAAAACGTTAGAACAGAATGAAAGAAAAGACCACTGACTCCAATTAAAATCAAATTAAGGCAAGTATATTATTTCAACCGGCCGGGCTGCCTCTCCCTCCCAAAATGGCGGGAACAAGACAGCAACCCCACCTTTGCTACAGCCCAGCTATATAGTCCTTAGGGGAACGCTGCTGCCTTTATGACAATAAATCAGGCATAGTACGCAGTAAAATTAAGCAGATTCAAGAAAATCTAGAAAAGTGACGAAGGGAACTATTTGAAAATCCCCTCTGGACTGGGCTTAATGGATTTCTACCCTACCTTCTTCTCCTATTAGATCCTATGTTGGGTTTACTTTTAATGGTGTCCATAGGACCTTGCATTGTAAACAGGCTGGTACAATTTATTAAAGAACAGATTAATATTTTGGCCTCTAAGCCAATACAGGTCTACTATCATCATCTGGAGATGGAAGACCGCGCTGCCAACATTTAAAAGATGTTCTACACTTCTCATAGGCTTATTTCTTAAGTTTACATGCCCACAGATCTCTCTTTCTTATATAAAAGTATGAGTAACAGATCTGACCAACTATGTTATGCCCTTGCCATAAGGGTTCCCTCCTTCATGGGCCCCTCTGCTTGGGGGAGGACGCACCCATGGACTGAGGACGTTAGGCCATAATGACAGAGGGTGCAGGAAGAACTGCAGGAGCATGGATCCACGGATTACAAAACCCAAGACCTCTGCGTGACACACTCTGGTGCATGGCGGAGGGCATGCTTCGCCTCAAAGCCGTCTCCTCCAAAAACGTGCCAAATCCACCACGAAATCTCCTAGTTAAGATGCTCCCTTGGATCAGGAGATATTCTATGGCCTCCTAGATAAACAGAGCCTCCATTATCCCCTAAAAACATGGCCAGTAAGGTATGGTCAAATATTTTATATAAGAGAGGGCGAGATGTCAGGGGCTATAAGGAAGCTCTCCTTCGAAGAATAGCCTGACACTAAAATGAAACAGCCCCCTGGGAAATATCCAGCCTGGGAGACATCTTGCAGCCATCTATCTCCCTGAGACATCCTGCAGTCATCTGTCTTCCTGAAATATCCTAAGGTTATCTCACCTTGTGAAGACTGCCAGGAAGAGAGCTTTCCCAACCCAATCATATAAATACCCCTGTGTGAACAATAAAAGTTTTTAGCTTAATCAGAACTCCTGTCTTGCTGTCATCTCTAATGTCTCTTGTCCCTTCATTCCTACCCAAATAGATTCGCCGCCAACGTTAATGTGTCCTGCCCGCCAGGACACCTGACACTAACACATACCATACTATTCTATGACTACTAATCCTAATATGATGGAGAAAAATAACCCAATCAGAATAGAAATACAAGCAGTTAAGAGGAGACATGGTGTATAGTTGGACTTGCCTTTTGCATTATAAAAGGTAGGTTTTACAAATCTAGTCAATTTTTAATTGAAATAGTTCTCCATGTGTTTTTAAAGTTAACAAATATGTAATTTCCTGTCTCCCTTTCTTTGTAGCCTATTTGCACATGTATTTTTGTATGCACATATAGAATCCTAGATATTTGTTTATTCCTAAGATTATATATTCAACCTCAACCCGGTTGAAAATATCAAATCCTATCCCTCACTTTATACTTTACCTGATTTCCTAATGTCTCTATTGATATCTGCTTTTCTACATATTTTCCCCAGTTCATCATAGTGACTGACTCTTCATATGTGATGACATTTACATTCACTCTCTAACCGAAACCCTTTTGCTAAAGAACTTTTGGTCCAAATTCTACACTCACTCTTCTTCCTAAACCTACTGACTATCTTCCTAATCCTACCGACTATCCCTTTTTGACTGGATGTTCTTTTCTACATTCAACATTCAATCATCCAAGGTACAAGGTCCTATGCCATTGTATACTGAATTATCTGAGACACATTTAGAGAACATAATTCAAAGCTAAGTATCCCAATCAAGGGCCCAATGCCCTTCTGGGCTTCAAATCTTACCTAGATTTCTGTTTTTAAACTTATATTTCACCTCTATATTCTTGTAAATATCGCAGGTTCCCATTACCATTATTCATCACACAGAATGATTCCTAACCCAAATTGACCCTGTTATTAACCCTAAACATACACTGTTCCCTCAATCCCATTTTACAGAAGAGCAGAGACAGAGATGTTCTCACAATACAGGAAAGTAAGGGACCTTTAACCTGCTGAGAACCTCAAAGGTCCATACAGAAATGATACCCGGAGAAGTTGTAGGCAGGTATGAAAAACCTGAGAGAGCAAAAGTCATCTTCCAGGGCAAACAACCTGGTCGGGATGAAGGGATGTGTCTGAATCAGCCTCTCTCTTCTTATTGTAGAGAAGATGGACCAAACTAGGCCTGTGTGGAGAGCTATTCCCGGGTGCCTATGGAGGATATACCATTGTAACTTGTGAAAGTGTCACAGGAAGTAGGGGCAGCCTCCATCTCATGGGACCCTTGGAAGCAACTGTTAGTACAAAGGGGTTGCCAAGGCAGTGACCTCATTCACTTCCAAAGAAAGTGACATACCTCATTTCCATGGTGATGGAACTCTCTGAACCTGGTATCCAAGAAGCCAGGCACCGAGAGGCAGTCCCAATCCCAGTCCCAGTGGGCTCACTTGTTTGGATTTACCAAGGACAGATTCAGTCTTTCTTGGTACCTATTGATGTGAGGATGGGCAAGTGCCAGGACAGCTCTCAAGAGGGACTTATCCTGAGAAAGCAGGTAGTGGCTCACCACTTTTTCCTGATAACTTCAGAGTTGGCCATGGAAACCAGATCAGAGAGAGGACAGGCCATTTTGGGGGAACATAGTATGGCCCAACAGTCAGAGGACACTCCGGAGAGTCACCGACCTACTTGAAGAAAGGAGGTGCCTTTGTGAGTGTGCGTTGGTGGTTTTGTCTCATGTTCTGAGAATAGTTAGGAAAGGTAGTTTCTTTGGTTTGGAGTGAACTGTTTCTAGTAAGTCGTTTGACAAGGTGAGTGTTTATATATCTGTGTATCCCACTATTTCTGTGGTTGTAGACGTGAGAAAAGAGAATGCAACATTGGATGTGTCCTGTCTAGTAGAAACCTTCCCAGCATTCATCCTGCCGAATTTATGAATGGAGTGAGGCTTGCCTAATGGGTGGGCAAGACATACGACCTTCCTAATTCCCTGTTTTCTTCCTGAATTCTGGCCACTCTCCAGAATAGGCTCATGGTTTTGTGTCCAATATATGTTCCAACTCCAAGGTCTGTGACATGGCCATGTACTAGATAGCTGAATGGAATGGCCAGCATCTCAGAAAACTCAGATATCAGTGTGACCAGGAAAGTCTCAGTGTATATTCCCTGCTTTGGGCCTTTTGCTTAACTATTGTTCTGTCGCCATGAATGTCAGGAAGGTCTTTGCCTCAGGCCACCCCTTTGTGAAGCCTGAAAAAAACAGTTTTCAAATGGAAATGAATGGGCATCACCTGTGGCTCTTTGCTTAATTGCTTTGGAAAGGGATGTGTCTGAATTAGCCTCTTGGCCTTGTAAGTGGCTGTGACTTTGATTCTCAGCACCTGATGGATTTAAAGAATGACCCCATGTGTGCATCCAAAATCAAAATGGCCAAAAGATCACTCATTGTGGATGAAGTCTCTTGCCTTCCTCTGTTAGGTTCCTGATGTCCATCAAGTGAGAATAGGGATTCTTTGAGTCAAATGAGTTCTTCAAATCTCTGCAGAGGTGCTTGGGTTTTTGCATGACTCCAAATCACATAAAGAATCTATACCTGAAAGTCAGTAGGCCTCAAATGGAGAAACAGAGCAGTATTAAGGCATTCTTTTTTGATCACTCCTGGTTCACAGGAAGGGTGTCCAGGTCACCATGACTTTAGGCAAATGAGGGGCAAGGGAGCTTATTTTGGACAATGTCTTTTGCTGCACCCCTCATGGAAACCTCCAGCCAGAGGTTACGATGAGTGACTGTATGGAAGAAGATGAGGGGCATGTGGGAGTGTTTTGGTTTTAATTTTGGTCATTTGTGTGGTGGTTGGAAGAAATGTCTGGGTCCACCTGGGTTTGAACTCTGGTGTGATTCCCCTTAGAGACTGAGTGGCTGAATTCACCTCAGAGAAGTATTGCCATGAATTGTGTTGGGATTTTAGGAGGCCACGCATAAGATTCGCCCTTGGAAACTTAGATCTAGGCACAGGTTGGCTTTCCACAGAGCACTGGGAATCTCAGTCAGGATATCACATGATTTTATTCTGAAAGACTTGGCAGCCATAGTTGAGAGTCAAAACACACATGGAACTCACATTGTAGACCTCAATGAGCCTGGCTTCATGTGACCTTTTGGCCACTCTTTGGGAAGCCTTGCCTGTGAGAGTTCTCCAGAGCTTTTATTGAAAGGAGCTTCCTCAATATTTAATGGTTCCTGAATGAATTGAAACCCACAGTGCCTTCAAATTCATCCTTGAAAAATGGCTAGATGAATACCATGAAACTATTGAAATTCCTATGACCAGGTGGCACTGGAGAACCTTTGGTTGTCCTATTGCTGATCATGAGTATACCAGACAGTGCCTTGATTGACTAGGTTTCATGAAAATGGTGTAAAACAGTGATGCCAGTACGTTGGCGCCTGCTGAGTAGTGGGCCTAGAGCAGTGGTGTGCAAGTGTGTGATAAAACATCAGTGGTAGGGCGTGAGTATCTACTATTGGATTCCAAATGGCTTGTGACTGACATGGTGCAGCCAGCAGACCCTTATATGTAAAGGCATCTTTTTATATGGAGACGTTTAAGGGCAATGTTCAGAATCAGGTTGATATGGACAAGGGGGCAATGGGGAAAGCTATGAGCGATAGAAGCCTGGTTGGTGCATACTCCTGCAGACCTTGACCCACCATACATGACAGAACTCCCTCCAGCACTGTGTCTCAGTTGAGCTCCTTGTATTTATTGAAGCAAATACCAAACTCCCAGTGCAGCAGCAAAAACACCACAAAAAGTGGAGGAGGACCAAATGGCTTCACAGTCCACACGGGGAGACACTTAGTCACTAGTGTTCACAATTTACCTACAAAGAGAGGATTAGGCCCTGCTGCCTCATGTTCATTGGAAAATAAGAAAACATGTCCTTCAGGTCACATAGATGCAGACCCAGCTTTGATGGTCTCACTACAAAGGAAGCCAAATCTCCTGACAACAACATATATTTCAAGTGCCCAACATCAGAGGCAGTTTCTCAAAAAGTTTTTAGGCTCTCAGAGCTCCATGTTTTTGGAGTGTTTACCATGTCCCTTCCTTTTGGAAACTCCTCTACCACCTCCAAGGTTGTGAACTCCTGAGGATTTTCCATTCCAGATATGTATTTACTGATTTTCTAACTCTTCTCCTCTAATTGTGTCTTACTCGGGGCGAAGGTAATGTCAAGGCATTGTTCTGGATAAGAGTGGGAGGATACTTGTGCAGCACACACTTTCATACACATTGGATTCATTTTCCAATTTTCATTTAGAAATACTTAATCCCTGACACTAACCCATACCAACTAGACTCAGACTACTAATCATAATATAATGGAGAAATATAACCCAAACAGAATAGAAATACAAGCAGTTCAGAAGAGGCATGTTGTATAGTTGGACTTTGCAATATATAAGGTAGCAGTTATAAATCTATTCAATTTTTAATTGAAATAGTTCTCCATGTGTTTTTAAAGTTAATGAATATGTGAATTCTTGTTTTCCTTTCTCTGTAGCCTATTCACACATATATATTTATATGCACATATAGAATCCTACCAGGTATCACATGTACATTTTTGTGAGGTGGCTGACTTTGAAGATACAAATTGTGAGAAGAGATCGCACCTCCTAAACACTGTTGGAAATGAAAATTCAACCTATAGGGGAGCTTCCTAGTAGAACAACATTATACATAAACTCATGTTCATTAAAATAAATATTTTTGCATCAGTGGATGATATATTTTTCATGATGAATTTCGATTGGCATATATATTGCTACTATTTAATGTCTGTGTGTGTGTTTTGTGTATGTATATATATATATATATATATATATATATATATATATATATATATATATACACCCTCCAGATTTTTCAAAATATGAAATATTTTCTCAAATGGAAATGAATGGGCATCACCTGTGGCTCTTTGCTCAATTGCTTTGGAAAGGGATGTGTCTGAATGAGACTCTTGGACGTGTGTGAGCCTGTGGCTTAGAAACTCAGAACCTGATGAATCTAAAGAAGGATCCCATGTTTGCATCCATAACCAAAATGGCAAAAAATTAAGTCATTGTGAATGAATTCTATTGCCTTCCTCTGTTAGGTTCCTGAAATCCATCAAGTGAGAATAGGGATCATTTGGGTCAAATGAGTTATTCAAATCTCTGCAGAGGTGCTTGGGTTTTCTCATGACTCCAATTCACATAAAGAATCTAAACCCAATAGTCAGAAGGCCTCATATTGGAGAAGCAGAACAGTATTAATGGCAGGCCTATTTGATCACTCTTGGTTCACACGATGTGTGTCCAGGCAACCCTGAAGTTAGGCAATTGAGGTGCAAGGGAGCTCATTTTGGACACTGTCTTGGGCTGTGCCCCTCATGGAATACTCCAGCCAGAGGTTATAATGAGTGTCTATATGGAAGAAGATGAGGGTCATGTGGGAATGTTTTGGTTTTAATTGTTTTCATTTAAGTTGCAGTTGGAAGAGTTGACTTGGTCCACCTGGGCTTGAACTCTGGTGTGATTCCCCTTAGAGACTGAGTTCTGGAACTGTCCTCAGAGAAGTATTGCCTTGAATTGTGTTCAGATTTTAGGTGGCCAGGCATGAGTGTTGCCCTTGGAACCTGAGATCTAGGCCCAGGGTGGCTTTGCATAGAGCACTGGGTATCTCAGCCAGGATATCACATGTTATTTTTTTAAGACTTGGCAGCCATTATTGAGATTCAAAACACACATGGACCTCACATTGTAGACCTCAATGGGCCTGGCTTCATGTGAACTTTTGGCCACTCTTTGGGAAGCCTTGCCTGTGAAAATGTTCCAAATCTTTCTTTCAAATTATTTTCCTCACCATTTAATGGTTCCTGAATGAATTGAAACTCACAGTTCCTCAAACTTCATCCATGAAAAATTGCTAGATAATTACATTGAAATTTTTGAAACTCCCATGATCAGCTGGCACTGGAGAACCTTTGGATGTCCTGTTGCTTATCATGAGTATACCATACAGTGCCTTGATTGACTGGGTTTTATGAAAATGGTGTAGAACGGAGATGCCAGTAAGTTGGAGCCTGGTGAATAGTGGGCCTAGAGCAGTGTTATGAAAGTTTGTGAAAAAAACATCTGTGGTGGGAACATGTGGATCTTCCATTGGCTTCCAAATGGCTTGGGACTGACATGGTGCAGCCAGGAGACCCATATATGTAAAGGCATCATTTTATATGGAGAGGTTTCAGGGCAATATTCAGAATCATGTTGCTATTGTCAAGGGGGCAAGCTATGTGGGATAGAACCCTGATTGGTGCATTCTCCTAAAGACTCTGCCCAACACACTTGACAAAAATCCCTCCAGCACTGTGTCCCATTTGAACTCGTTGTATTTGGTGAAGAAAATACCAAACTCCCAGTGCAGCAGCAAGAAACACCACGAAAACTGGAAGATGACCAAATCGCTTCACAGTCCACACGGGAAGACACTTAGGCCTCAGTAGTCACAGTTTACCTACAAAGAGAGAATTCAGCACTGCTGGCTCATTTTCATTGGAAAATAAGTAACCATGTCCTCCCGGTCACATAGATGCAGACCTAGCTTTGATGGTCTCACTACTAAGGAAGTTAAAGCTCCTGATAGCAACATATATTTCAAGTGCCCAATCTCAGAGAAGGATTCTCAAAAAGTCTTTAGGCCAGCAGAGGTCCATGTTTGTGGAGTGTTTACCCTGTCCCTTAGTTATAGAAACTCCTCTACCACATCCAAAGATGTGAAATCTGGAAGATTTTCCATTCCAGATAGGTATTCACAGATTTTCTAACTCTTCTCCTCTAATTCTGTCTTACTTGAGGCGAAGGTAATGTTGAAGCATTGTTCTGGATGAGAGTGGGAAGATTTTTGTGTAGCATATATTTGCATACACATTGGATTCCATTTCCTATTTTTCATTCGAAATACTGAATCCCTGACACTAACCCATAACCTACCAGACTCTGACTACTAATCCTAATATGATGGAGAAAAATAACCAAAACAGAATAGAAATACAAGCAGTTCAGAGGAGGCATGGTGTATACTTGGACTTGCCTTTTGCATGATACAGAGTAGGAGATAAATCTAGTCAATTTTTTGTTGAAATAGTTCTCCATGTGTTTATAAAGTTAAAAAATATGTGAATTCCTGTCTTCCTTTCTCTGTAGCATATTAAGCACATGTATTTTTAGTTGCATAAATAGAATTCTACCTCGTACCACACGTACATTCTTGTAAGGTGGCTGACATGGCAGATACAAATTGTGAGAAGAGATCACTCCTACCAAACCATGTTGGAACTGAATATTCAACCTATGGGTGAGCTTCCTAGTTGAACAACATTACACATAAATCCATGTTTAGTAAAATGAATATTTTTGGATCTGTGGATGATATATATTTTATGAAGAATTTTGATTGACATGTTTATTGCTACTTTTTTTTGTCTCTGTGTTTGTGTGTTTTGTGTCCTTTGGCTGTTCTGTAAAACAACTTAAAAGAGAGAGATTAAAGATTCATGCAAAGCTCTGATGGAGGTTTATAAAATCTTAGTTTTGGTCTATTGCTGCTTCTAATTGGGTCACTTGTTGTGTTCCATGGAACAGGGCAGTGGTTCCTGTGCCCACCCTTGCAGTAACTCCTATTCCTAATAGGATGTCTAAAGTGAGGGATATATGTTCCCAGTGGAAACGTGTTGTATGCCCCCTGTTTGATATTCAAATGAACCTTTATCATGATAGAGCACTCTGGAAAACATATGCACCAATACACAATTAATCATATCTGTTGACCATTTCTTTAAAACATAAACAATGTTTAATTATATAGAATTATGCTGTTGTAGGGACGGACAAGTCAAGGCACCTAAGATAGCACCGAAGACTGGGAAACCGTCCTATTTGGTTGCAACCAGATTCAGAGGGCATTGCTTCTGTTGTAATCAATTAATCCCCTGAAACTCAAGTTTAGGTAGTTTCAGAATTTTGTACCCAACATGTAAGAAAAGGGGCTCAGAAGTTCACAGTCTGCAGAAGTTAAAAAAAGCAGTTTTTGTTTCTGTTTTTTTCTCTGTTCTGGGCAAGTTAATTTTTTCAAGGACAACTTTGAGGGGGAGAGCTCTTTCTTCCATTTCTTATTTTCCCCCCACCAGCTGTTACCACGGAGCCCAATTGGTAACTTCTTTATCTTAGAAATGTAACCAACTCTGTGAAGCCCCAGCTCATGGCCAGAGGCCTTGTTCACATATTTTTTGAAAAACAAGTAAGGGGGTGTATAGCTTAGGAGTGCTGATTTTTTTAGCCAGTGGCCAAGTAGAACAAGGCAACACGAAAAGAGGAAGTTTATCTACATTGAACTTTTTATAGGGACTCTTTTGCTGAAAGTCCTAAAGTCAGCCATGGTGAAGACATCTGTAGAAAGTCAGTTAGGACTTTTCTGTGGGTCTGGTACAGAGGGGAAAGACGGGGAAGGTGGGACTGAGAGCAGCTAAGAGGATCTGAGAATGAGGAAGGAGAGATGTAAAAGAATAATGGGAAAGGGGTTTGGGATTTTCCTAGCAACAAAAACTTGAGCAGTAGAACAGGTAGAGCAGAGGGGAAGATCGGAGTGAGTATCCAAAACGCATGTGAGGGACTTTAAATTCTTAGTCACCTGTATTCAGTGATGACAAAGCAACTTTAAAGGCCATTTTCATTACATCTTGGATAGGGGTGTGAGGGCTCTTCTCAGCTGGTTTGAGCTTTGGGTTAGCTGGTAAGAGGACCTGGTGGGACCTAGTGTGGGCACGGACAGGAGAAGAGAGGAGTGAGTGGGTAGAGGGGTACCTCAGTATGCGCTACAAGCAAGGGGGCAATGGTCTGAGAACCAGCGAAGTTTTGGATGTTTGATCTAATAATTGGAGGAAAGAAATCAGGTTGCTGAAGTCGGAGTGACAGCAGAGACTCTGGAACAGAAGGCTGAAGGTGAGGATGTATTGGATAAGCATAGTTCAGGATGTGTGCGAAGGAGGGAAAAGGCCTCCACATAGGGGAATCTCCTTTCACCCTTTTGAGTACTTGCAGAAGTTAAAAAGGTCACGCAGAATTTGAGGATCTAGAGACCCCTCTGGGGGCCATCGGTTTTGGTTATCTAATGGGTAATATGGCCAATGCTGTGTACTGAATTTGATGTGGAGTTTGAGTTCCTTCAGGCAGCCCCTGTATGCTCACATCCCCATGACTTACAGAAGAAGTCAGCTTTTTCTTCACACAGCTGTGACTGTTTGTGGCTTTGATGGTCTGCCGGGCAAACATAGTAATCTAGGCTAGCCAACCTGCATCTGGCTCGCGTGTCCCTACATCCATAATGTTTGTTTCCATTATCTATGATACGGAAGGGATTTAATGGAATTTTAGTGGGAACCTTTTCATCAGGGATATCCCAATATGAAAGACATATAGCCAGCTGACAAATGTTTGGGTGGAGAGATAGCCACCAGGTCCCTAAGGGGGCTGTATGCGAGATAGATTATACTTCTTTTCAAGTAGGATTTGTGATCAGCCATTGCTGCTGAACGGGATGATGAGGGTTAGGACTACTTGTGGCCAAGGGGCGAGTCTATAGCCTTCTCCACACAGCGAATACACAATTTGAAAGTGTTACCAGTCTTTTACAGTTTCCAGCAAGAGTCTGGACAGGGCGCAGGCATGAGATGAGAGGCATGGATTCAGGAAGTGATTCCGTCTACCTTTACCATTGTAGGTGTTATAAGTAGCACCTGGAATGGTCCTTTCCTGTGGGGTTCCAGGGATGACACATGATGTCATCTTACGTAGATGAAGTCTCTTCCTTGATATCAATGTGGAGTCCCCTCGTCACCAATTTGGTAGGCAGTGGCCAGCTGTTTTCATATTTATCACTGAGTTCTTTCAAGCGCTTTATGTCTGTTAAGGAAGGGGGTGTGGAAGGGATCCTTAGGTCTTAGTGTTGGGGTTCAGTCCCTTACTGGAGGAGGTGCACCATAGAGAATTCCACAAGGGGTATGGTTACTCAAAGAAACAGAGGGAGTATTTCTTGCATGAAACATTGCATAAGTCAGGAGCATAGTCCAATCTTTTATGCTGGTCTCTAAGCTTAATTTCGTTAAGGTCTCTTTAATGGTTCTATTCATTCTTTCTACCTGTCCTGAACTCTGGGGTCGGTAAGCACAATATAACATCCAATTAATCCCCAGGTTCCTGGCTAACCGCTGACTTACCTGGGCCACGAACCACGGTGCATTATCAGACCCTATTACCTTAGGCAGGCCGTATCTTGGAAAAATATCTTCCAGGATCTTCTTGACTACGATTTGCACTGTATCTTTTCTCTTTTTTTGTGGGGAATGCTTCAATCCATCCTGAAAATATATCTACAAAGACAAGGAGATATTTATGTCCACACCTTTCTCTCTTAATTTCAGTAAAGTCCACTTCCCAGAATTGTCCTTGTCTGGTTCCTTGTAGGTGCTTTCCTGCAGGAAGCTTGGAAGGGTAAGCATTAACCAATTGATGGACCCGGCAGGCTTTTTATACCCATTCAGTTATTTCCTTTTGCTATGAGTCTGTTAGTGGAAAACTCTGTTCTTGATACTTCAGAAGTACCTGCATTTTCTTTGAACCAAGGTGAGTGAGTTGTTGTGCATTTTCTACTGACATATTTAGAGCCGTGACTATAGGAGTTTTTACTGAAGGATTTAGAAGTTCCACATGGGGGCCTTTAGGGTTAAAACTTATTTTTGCCCGGAGCTTGGTGAGCAGATCTTAGCCCATAAATGAGGCCAGGCATTCTGGGATTACTAGGAAGAAATGATGGATTTTTTCTTTCCCCAGGTCCATGGTCCTCTTAGTTGTCCAAGCCCAATATTTACTGCCATTAGCCGCTTGAACCAGAGACCTTTTATTTGATAGAGGGCCCAATGTGGCCTTAAGGGCAGAGTATATTGCTCCTGTATCCAATTCAAAGTTTACTGGGGTCCAATCCACTTCAAAAGTTACCCTGATCTCGGGGAGGGGATCTGAGCCCCGACTTTCTTAGTCATCCTCCAGAGTCAGAATGGCTGGCTGGCGTGGCTGTCTCTTTCTAGGGCACGCTTTGACCCAGTGTCCTTTTTCTTTACAGTAGGCACATTGATCTAAGGCCAGGGGTGGCCTCTGGCGTGGGCCCAGGTATCCCTTCCTGTCTCCCTGTTTCTTAATTTCTGGCCCTTTTGTTGTTGTGACCAGGACCATTTTCAACCCCTTAGTCTGTCTTTTTTTTCTTTTATCCTCCCTTTGCTCCCTTCTCTTCTTCAGTTTCTCTCTTATAGTATACTTTCTCGGCTTCTCTGACTAAATCTCTTAAAGTCATATCTTGTAATCTATCTAAGCATTGTAATTTTCTTTAAATATCCATGGCAGCTCGCCCAAAAAAGGCCATTGTGACTGATGCCTTTTGATCGTCTGCCTGAGGATCGAAATAAGTATATCTCCTATATGCCTCCATAATTCTCTCTAGAATCATAGAGGGAGATCATCAGGCCCTTGAATAATCTCTCTTACCTTGGCCAAATTATTTGGTCACCTAGCGGCCGCTCGGATACCCACTATTAGAACCCCGTGATAAGTGGACAGATGCTTTCTACCTTCAAAGGTGTTGGGGTCCCAGTTGGGTTGGTTCAAGTGAAAGCCGGCTTTGATTATGTTGGGAAGATGTGTCCGTCTCCCTTCTGGTCTGAGGATATTTATTTCTAGCTTCAGAGGATTCTCTTTTGTTCCTCTGTTATAAAGAGAGTCCCTAGGAGTTGTTGACATTCATCCAAAGTAGGCGGGTGTGAAAACAGCAATGACTCAACCAGACCTGTGAGCTGGATAGAATCCTCCGAAATAGGGGGATTGCTATTTTTCCAGTTATATAGGTATGAATAGCAGAAAGGCCAATATTGGTATGCTTGCATTTTCCCCCCATGGCCTTTGTCAATCATTGGCCCGTAGGGACATAGGGGGAGCATCACGGGAGTTCCAGGGTTTTCAATCATTCGCCGCCAGCGAGTTCCCTTAGCTGGGCCAGCTTCCTCCTGGGGAGGAGGGGCTGTGTGTGCTGCGGGGGAGTTATCTGGAGGGCGCTGGGCCAGCTTAGCTTCCTCCAATGGCGGAGAGGCTGAGTCAGCTGTAGGGGAATCACTTGGAGGGTGTTGGGGGTTGGGGGATGAGGACTGGGAATAAGGAGGGGAAGGAGAGTCCAGTAGTTTCAAACCTTGTGACTCAGGGAGAACAGAGGGTGGAGGAGGAGGAGGAGCAGAGGGTTTGAGAGATCGTGGGGGAAGAAGTAGGAGCGGGGGCAGGGGCAAGGAAAGGCTTCGACCATGGAGGAGGAGATTTGCAGGGGTCCTGCAAAGTTAAGATATATGGCTGTTCATCCAGATGGCTATGTGTGCCTGGCTGAACGACAATATCTCTGACTCTTTAAATTAGTGGGAAGAAGAAAAATCCTTCTAGGGGACATCCGACTCCAAAGGTGGGCCATTCTGAGGCACAGAGAGTCTGACAGGTCCGGCGTTTTACTGAAAAAGAAAGATTCTGAGCCCTCAAGCAAAATTTGGTCCAGTGATCAAGGGTCAGGGACAGGGGCATTGAAGTGTTGTGTCCCATAATGAAAGATACACAAACAGTGAATGCACTGACACACGACAGAGACAAGAGATGTCAATAAAGACAGGCAATGGACATCCAAAACTGAGACCAGGACTCAGTAGCCAACAAAACCCATTGGGCTGGCAATACTGAATCCGAAACCAAATATCCGAAGTCGAGGAGACTATTGTTCCTCGATTTCCCGAGTCCTTTGGGGCGTACCCCAGGGACGTGGCCTGTGGCTCTGTGACACGTCTGTCAGCCACCGTCGGAGAGAGCTCACGCTCTTCATTGACAGCCATTTTGCCAAGCCCTAACCTTTAAACTGAAACTAGAAAGTGGCGCCTTACTTACCCAGAGAGGAGCCCGTTAGGGTCTCTTGTCCGCCGTTGCCGGAACTCGGTGGAACCTTCATATGTAAATGTCAGGCGAGCATCGAAGGAAGAGACCACCAAGAGACTGTCTCATGCAACAGCAAAGGGTTTATTGGGGGGTCCAGAATGCTGGGACTCAGAGTTCAATTGAATAGATCAGAGAGCCCTGAGAACAGTTTAAGCAGAGCTTATATACTTTCCTTGGAGAGGGCAGGGAGGGAAGTTTACTGATTTGTAAGTGCGAGTGGGTGGTTTGCGTGCAACCGGGTGAGGGAGTACATTCTACATTTTGGCAGTTGGGGACAGCACATTCTGGGAACAAGATTAGCAAAAGTTCTCAAGATTTCAACAGTGATTTGTTAAGCATACAGAAAAACAAGAAGTGACAAGTACCTATTTTATTAACCTTTCACTACCCACTATCCATTTTGACGGGATGTTCTCTTCTACAATCAATTATCCAAGGTATAAGGTCCTATGCCATTGTAAATCGATTAATTCAAAGTAAGTATCCCAATCAAGGGCCCAATGCCCTTCTGGGATTCAAATGTTACTTAGATTTCTGTTTTTATACATATATTTCACCAATATATTCTCATACATATCGCAGGTTCCCAATACCATAATTCATTCAGCTGAATGATCCCTAACCAAAATCAAACATGTTATTAACCCTAACCATACACTGTTACCTCAATTTAACTTTTCAGAAGAGCAGGGACAGAGTTGGTCTTACAATTCAGGAATGTAGGGGATTTTCCACCTGCTGAGAACCTCAAGGGTCCATGAAGAAATAATCCCTGGAGAAGATGTAGGGACCTCTGAAGGACCTGAGAGAGCAAAAGTCAGATTCCATGGAAAACAACCTGGTCATGGTGAAGGGTTGTGTCTGAATCAGCCTCTCTATTCTTAATGTAGAGAAGATGGGCGAAATGAGACCTGTGTGGAGAGCTGTTCCCGGGTGCCTATGGTTGATATACCATTCTAACTTGTGAAAGTGTCACAGGATGCAGGGGCAGCCTCCATCTCATTGGAACCTTGGAAGCAACTCTTAGGACAAAGTGGTTGCCAAGGCAGTGAACTCATTTAGTTCCTGAAGGAAGTGACCTCACCTCACTTCTTTGGTGATGGAACTCTCTGAACTTGGGATCCAGGAAGCCAGTCAAACAGTTCCAGTCCCAGTCCCAGTCCCAGTCCCAGTGGTCTCAGTTTTTGGATTTCCCTAGGACAGAGTCAGTCTTTCTTGGTACCTACTGATTTTAGGATGGCCAAATGGGAGGAAAGCTCTGAAGATGGCCCTTTCCTGAGATAGAAGGTGGTGGCTCACCACTGGCTCCTGACAACTTCAGTGAGTTGGCCAAGGACACAAGATCTTAGACAGTACAGGCCATTTCGGGGGAACCTAAAATGACCCACAGTCAGAGGACACTCCAGATAGTCACAGACCTATTTGGGGAAAGGAGGTGCCATTGTGGGTGTGGGTGTGGGTTTGTGCGTTTGTCTCATGTTCTGAGAATAGGTAGAAAATGAGGTTTGTTTGGTTTGGAGTGAAGTGTTTCTAGTAAGTCGTTTGACAATGCGAGTGTTTCTGTGTCTGTGTATCCCATTGTGTCCGTCGTTGTAGATATTAGAAAAGAGAATGCATTGGAACTGAAAATTCAACCTATGGGTGAGCTTCCTAGCTGAACAACATTATACATAAATCCATGTTCAGTAAAATGAATATTTTTGATCTGTGAATGATATATATTTCCCGGTGAATTTCAATTGGCATATAGTGCTACTTTTTAATATCTGTGTGTGTTTGTATATATATATATACATATATATATATATATATATATATATATATATATATATATATATAATCACTCTCCAGATTGTTCAAAATATGAAATATATTTGTCTTATTACACATTTCCTAAATTTTTCATATTCATATATGTGGATTTATAATCTTCTTTTCACAAGATTATTCTCAGAAATATTCATCCACCTGGAATACATATTTGTTTCCTATTACTGAAAACTAACTTCAGTGAATGGTGTATAAAATCCTAATATTTCTACAGTAACTGACCCAGTTTAACATCAATGCAAGCTGACTCCGATGGGACATGATGTGTACTTTGAAGTTCATTTTTACAACACTGGTACATTACTATTTTTTTAGTTTATGCACATCATTGGATATATTTTTCATTCACAAGTTCACAAATTTATAGGCATTTGTTTCACTTTCAATCAATTTCAACTTCAGAACACATATATTCCTCGATGTTTCTTGACTGGTCTTTTCATGAGACTTCTTTCCAAACACATTTTTTTTGATTTCCATAATTACTTTTGAAGAAAATCTCACACACCCTACATGATGAACCATAACCCTAATATTACCATTAGATGTATAACTGGTTGGAATGAATGATTGTATATCAATATATGATTTCTTATATATTTTCAGATATCAATTCAATCCATTATTTAAAGTGAAATCAGTTATATTATTTATTAACAGTATCTTCTATTCATGCATTATCTCTATATTCATAGACACAGGGTACACCTCATTGTACCCCCAATACTAATTTATACGTCTTCAAAATATTGCTCCCAGAAATGGTGGAAGAAATACTCATGTCACCTGATCTACATATACATTTTATCACAGTAATATTCAGGACACAAAAAGCAAAGGTCAGTCTTATGATTGTAGCAAACCTAAATGGAATGTGAACATGGATTACTAAAAACATCCATGTCCAGGTTGCCTAATACTCTCAAATGAAAATCCTATTTGTGAGTACATATTTGTTTCTTCCAAAGATTACATATTCAAACTCAACCCTGTTTAAAATGTCTAATCCTGTCACTCACTTTATACTTTACCTGATTTTGTAAAGTCTCCATTGATATCTTCTTTCCTACAAAATATTTTCCCCTGTTCATTATTGTGACTAAATCTTCACATGTGGTGACACTTACATTTACTCTCTAACCGAAACCCTATTGCTAAAGAACATTTGTTCCAAATCCTATTTTCCCTCTTTTCCTAAACCTACCAACTATCTTCCTAATCCTAACTTCTATCACATTTTGACTGGATGTTCTCTTCTACATTCAATCATCCCAGGTAAAAGTTCCTATGCCATTGTACATCAATTTATCTGAGACATCTGTGCAGGACATAATTTAATGCTAAGTATCCCAATCAAGAGCCCAATGTACTTCTGGGCTTCAAATCTTACTTAGATTTCTGTTTTCATAATTATATTTCAACTATATATTGTTGTAAATACTGCAGGTTCCCAATACCTTTATTCATCCTGCAGAATGATTCCTAACTGAAATCGAATCTGTTATTAACCCTAACCATACACTCTTCCCTCAATCTTACATTACAGAAGAGCAGGGTCAGAGGTGGTCTTAAAATACTGGAATATAGGAGATCTTACACCTGCTAAGAAGCTCAAACGTCCATGCAGATATGATCCCTGGAGAAGATGTAGGCAGCTATGAAGGACCTGAGAGAGCAAAAGTCGTCTTCCATGTAAAGCAACCTGGTCAAGATGAAGGGTTGAGTCTGAATCAGTCTGTCTCTTCTTAATGTAGAGAAGATGGATAAAACCAGGCCTGTGTGGAGAGCTGTTCGGGGTGCCTATGTTTGATATACCATTCTAACTTGTGAAAATGTCACATGAAGTAGGGGCATCCTCCATCTCATGGAAGCCATGGAAGCAACTGTTACGACAAAGTGGTTGTCAAGGCAGTGACCTCATTTAGTTCAGGAAGGACATGACTTCACCTCACTTCCTTGTTGATGGAACTCTCTGAACTAGGCATCCAGGAAGCCAGGCACCAAGACCCAGTTCGAGTCCCAGTCCCAGTGGTCTGACTTGTTTGGATTTACCAAGGACAGAGTCAGTCTTTCTTGGTACCTATTGATGTGAGGATGGCCAAATGCCAGGAAAGCTCTGAAGAGGAGCCTTTCCTGAGAAAGCAGGTACTGGCTCAACACTCGCTTCTGACAACTTCACAGAGTTATCCAAAGAGACCAAATCTGAGATATGACAGGCCATTTCTGGTAAACATAGTATGGCCCACCAGTCAGAGGACACTCCAGAGAGTCACAGACCTACTTGGGGGAAGGAGGTGCCTTTGTGGGTGTGGGTGTGGTTTTTTGGTTTTGTCTCATGTTCTGAGAATAGGTAGGAAAGGCAGTTTATTTGGTTTGGATTAAACTGTTTTAGTAAGTCATTTGGCAAGGCGAGTGTTCCTATGTCTGTGTATCCCACTGTGTCCGTGGTTGTAGACATTACAAAAGAGAATGCATCAGTGGATGTGTCCTGTCTAGTAGAAAGCTTCCCAGCATTCATCCTTCCCAATTTATGAATGGACTGCTGCTTGCCTTATCGATGGGCAACACGTGCTATCGTCCAAAGTTCCTGTTTTCTTCCTGAATTCTGGCCACTCTCCAGAATAGGCTCAAGCTTTTGTGTCCAAGATATGTACCACCTCCAATCTATGTGACATGGTCATGTACTGGATAGCTGAAGGGAATGACGACCATGTCAGAAAAGTCAGATATCAGTGTTACCATGAAAGTCTCAGTGGAGAAACCCTGCTTTGGGCCATTTGATTACCTATTTTACTGCTGCCCTGAAAGGTTTTGTTTCACTATGAGAGAAAAAAAACTATGAGTACTGAATAAATGTTGCAGCATTTGGAACATATCGCTGTATAGAAGTTCCCTCACCAGGCTTTAGTATCCCCAGTTATCAGGACTGTCAACTTAACCTTTTAATTTTAGTGTTACAGTTATCCCTCCCCATAAGATACAGTGTAATAATTTAATGTCATCTGATCTTGCAAAATCCTTTTACTAGTATGACCTCTGTGTCTAATAGAGAAACCTTTATTTCTGTTACTCAGGGCTGGATGATCGTACTAGCAAACACCAAGACTACCTGTGTAGGTTAGGAATATCGGTAAGTCTTATACTAAAAACTTCTGCCTCTGGCACCTCCTCTTGATAGTCTCTTTATATAATTATCAGGCATTTCTCTCTGAGAATCTTTCTTTGTAGCCTCCATTCTTACTTATTTTGGGAGGCTAACTGAAGTGTATACCTTAAAATATTATTATTATTATAATAATTATTATTAATAATTTAAATGCCCAGGAATGCCTGTATTTTGGTTTTAACTGTCTTTGCTAAGTGTTTAAGATGAAGCAGTCAAACTGACTTTTGTTTCTATCTATTGTTAACAGTCAGCTGAGCTTTTATGGGAGTCATTCCTTGGGAAAGTTGAGAGCAGCTTCTCAGTTCTGATAGTGCCATTTTCGCTAGGTGGGTCCAGGTCTTTATTGACAATGTGGCTTCCCTCGGAAGCATCAGTGATGTCTCCCTTCTCTGATGACTTTCATTTTCATAACAAATGCACTGATTGGCTTTATGTTCTCCAGTGGTCTCATTAATCTCCCTGATAGGGAGGTTATGTGGCCCAGAGTTGCTAAGCTCTTTAGAGAAGTCCCCTGTTCCCTGAATTCAGACTGACTCAGAGGGCAAGAGCCAAATATTGGGTTTTTTTGGCCCTTTTCATTTAACTTTAACTTTAAATTCTAATGTTAAACATCCAGCAAATAAATTTTAACAACCTTATATTACAAGTACTGGGCTTTAGTGTCTATAACTTTATAATTATTTATCTTTTTATGAATTGGGATCTGTATTATTCGGTCTGTCTTGTAGGTGATGACTCATTATCTTAAATGAACCCATGTTATGTTTTAAAGCCAAAACTTCTGTAAAACACTAACAGGGAATCTTTAGATCACTTTTAAGGAAATTACAAAATAAAAATTTTTCACAAGAGTAAAAATACTTAGTTCGTGTAATAGCTACCCTTAATTTTTTAGCTGAGTTATACATTTTATCCCCTGTTTGAGATCCTAGTAATCTTGGCAGAAAAAAAAAAAGAAACTTTTGAACATAACTTTAAATGAAATAAAATCTGACCTACTGCTTTTGTAGTCATTCTCACATGTAGAAAGATGGGAGACAGAGCCTAATCTCAGGAAAGGCAGGGCTCTTTATGAATCTTAAGTGTTTTAGTTCTAAAGCTGATCTTTATTTTTTAAATATTATTTTACAAAATTTACATAAATTGTTTGAGGTCACATGAACATTAGCTAACATCATATGATATCACATTTAAAACATGAATTAAAGAAAGGCTGAAAGTTTTTAACCTTTACATAGATTATGCTCTCAATAACTTAAAAATACATTTAAATTGTTCCCCAGTGTAAAAAGTAACATGAAACTTTACATATCTTATTGATAACAGGTAAATAAATCCCCGATATATTTTTTTTACCATATAACTTCAGAACACCAGCTTGATATAATGCTCTCTTCAAGTTTCTACCTTACAAACTTGTATACCTGGATGATATCAGCACATTGATAGCATCACAATTACATTGATGTTTCTACATTAACCAAGTTTAGCTTTTAAAGAATTGGCAGTACAGTGCTCTAAAATAACAGTTCTTATTTAATCAGTTGTTTAATTTTTATGGTTGCTAGCTCTAGAAAAAATAAAACTTAATAAACACAATGTTACGGGTAAACTTATGTTTTCAGAAATTGTTGTCTCTTTAACACATGTCTGATTTTTACAATCTTATACACACTTGAGTACAAACTTATACAGACCTTAGTAAATCAATCAGATATCAAACAAAAGTACTCATGAATGAGTAATCCCATATGAAATTTACTTTGCTTATTTATCAAAATATTAGACAAATGTATTGAACACTGTAAACCATTTTTTGTTGTTGAGGAAAAGTCCTAGAACAAAAACATATTAGAACATTTGTAGACATTAATATTTTATTAGATTTTTGAACACCTAGAAAAACTTGTAAGCTTAAATTTAAAGACATTTATATTTATCTGTTTATCCAATTTAAATTGAAACGTTTAAATCACGTGAATTAAAGAACTTTGGATACACTTTTTAAAATTTGTTTTTATGAGCGCATTTTTTATGAACGCTTCTTATATATGTTAATTTGTGTATCATATATATAAGTACATATGTATATATATATATATATATATATATATATATATATATATATATATATACACATACAACACATAAAAAAGTGTGCACACATAATAATAGTAAAGGCATTGTAGCTTTTCACAGGTGAAATCTCCAATGCAATGTTTCAAAAACTCCACAGTTGGTCAAAGAGAGAACTGCTCAGAAAAACATTATTCTACGTCTGAAGGATTAAAATCATGAGCTCAAAAAATATATAGAATCTAAGAAAAAATATGAGTCCTTGAAAAAATGACTGGCCAGTAATTAGTTGATACCATACAATTTACATTTTTTTTCCTCCTTAGGCTTCAGATCAGTCTCCTACTGAGCTTGCAGGCTTCTTTCATTTGCATTTCAACATAAGTCCTGTCTGAGGACTGGAAAGAGCTGGAAAAAACTGCTATTCTGAGCAGACACCTCAGGCTTAGGCATTTTAACCATAAATTTCAATTTAAGATGTTGAAAATTATGTTACAAGTTTAAGATAAAATTCACAAAATGTTATAACTTTACATCTTGTTTTTTCAACAGATATCATACTATTATTTACTATCCTTGTCCAAATTAATGCACTGGTACACACAGTGACATTTTCCCAGGCTACGCAATTCAAAATTGGTGAAAAAAAGACTGAATGATTGGGAAGTTACTTGCCATCTTGGAAGTAGAGTTCTTTAGTTTTCCATTCTAAGTATTTAAGTTCTCTGGCATCAATTTTCTGAAATCATAAACTAAACAATTACCTAAACCCGACTTTTAACTGCAAGATTGTTCAATGATTCAAAAACCATTCAGATACCAGATTGTTACAATAAAACATCATCCTTTAGATACACATTCAGCTAAGATCATTCTCAAGAAAGAATTTATAATATCAAAACATTATTTCATATGTCTTAAAGGGCCAGAAACCAAGACACAAGACAGACAGAAAGGAGATCCAGACTATGTTTGACAGACAGAAACCTTTAAAACAGAGCAGATAAGAGAACAATCTCCTACACCAGTGGCACCATAGATGTTCCCACAAGGGAAACAGATGTTTTCACAGAGGGGCAACCTGAAATGTAAAATCAAGGATCTACATGGTGACTTTACTGCATTTAGTGTCCCCTTTTTATTTTTCTCTTTTTAAAGAAGAAAGAGGTGGCATAATCCTTACAGTGCAGGGAAAGAAGGAGGGAATTCCCTGAAGCAATAGGACTTTGGCAGCTCCTGGGAGTCCCTCAGTCCCTCCTTTTATTTACAGAATTAACTCCTCTGGTTCGGTACCACCCCATGCACACTCCATCTCTAACATTTCAGTAGTCAGCTCTAAAAAAGTTCTGTGGCTGGGGGTTATCAAAATTTGTAACTTAAAGATCAGTTACTGACCTTGAAGCCAATTAATGCCAATATAATAATGAGGACAGGGTTTTGAGAAAAAGAAAAAGGGAGGTTTATTTCTCTGCTAACAGAGGAGAAACACAGGGGACTGTGCCCAAAGGTTGTGACTCTCTTGATATGGAGGGACAAGGGGTATTAAAGTAGTTTCACCTGTTACCCTGGGAGATACTCAGTTCTTAAGTCCCCAGGAGGCATTGCCCTCGGCAGTGTGTGTGCTCCAGGCAGCCAGCTAGGGGCTTCTCTCATTCTGCTTAACAAAGGGGGGTAAAGTTCATTGCACTTTCTTAAAACAGAGTCCAAAGGGGTGTCAGGCTTACATGCTTTATTACCCATTTTCACATTCAATATCCTTTAGTTTTTACCACAGAAATCACACAACAAAACGCACAATAACAAACAAGCAAGAAACATATAGAACACAGAACAAAACACACATAAAAAAGAAAACCAGCGTCGAAACAGAAAAACAGAGGAACAATGCAATATCTTCCTAAAGGTCTAGGGTAGGAGCGAGTGCATGCCCGTCAGCACCTCTCTACCCTTCCAGAGCAATTCCCTACAAAACAGAACAGAGGACAGAACGATTCTCTTTACTGTCCCGGAGAAGAGTATAAGTGAGCCTTCCCAGGCCACCTCTCTGTCATCAGAAGAGATCTCCCTTAATAGGATATCAGATGTTATATAGGCACCACTTACCTATGGAGGCCTCCTTCACCAGGCGATTGCTAATATTTTTAGTGCAGTGGTTCAATGCAGTGCTCCCGGGACCGAAGGCTCAATCCAAGTCCTTGGAATGTCTCAAGTTGTGCACCCCCTAGAGTATCTCTCCAGCCTAGAGCCTTGGAGGGAAGGCCAGCTTCAGAATTTCCAGCAGTTTGGTCTTGTGATCTGGTAGGGCAGGGTCATCTCGCTGGGGAACTCCAAAATGTTAGACCAGGATGCAAGAAAAGACCACTGACTCCAATTAAAATCAAATTAAGGGAAGCTTATTATTTCAACCGGCGAGGCTGCCTCTCCCTCCCAAAACGGCGGGAACAAGACAGAAATCTCATCTTTCCTACAGCCCAGCAATATAGCCCAGAAAGATACACATAAGGGGGGTACAGATAACAGAACTTTGACAAGCATCACACTAATAGTAGTTTACATTTTTTTTTTTCTTGCTGGCCCCAACATCAGAAATTATGAGGACAATTCGAGCCTCAGAGACTCGTTGTCTGGCCAGGGAAAGAAAATATTAATGAGGTGTCACTGAAGTTTCAGATAGTGCTGCTATCTGGTAAGAGAGCCAGGCATGGGTGAATTCAAGGCACTGGTAGGCATTCCAAGCAGGTTCAGAATTTGCAGTAATTTATAGTAAAGCCAAAATTATCGTTTCATGGCTTTGTGGCAAGATGGCTCCCAATTTTAATAAAAGATCAGGTTGGATCTATCAACACTGTCCCTTACTTTTGGAAACTACCCTACTAACTCCAAGGTTGTGAACTCCTGAGGATTTTGCATTCCTGATATGTATTCACAGATTTTCTAACTCTTCTCCTCTAATTGTGTCTTACTTGGGGTCAAAGTAATGTGAAGGCATTGTTCTGGATGAGAGTGGGAAGAATTTTGTGTAGCACATATTTGCATACACATTGGATTCATTATCTAATTTTCCATTCGAAAAACTGATTCCCTGACACTAACCAAAAGCCGACTAGACTATGACTACTAAACCATTATGAAGGAGAAAAATAACCCAAACAGAATAGAAATACGAACAGTTCAGAGGAGGCATGGTGTATAGCTGGACTTGTCTTTTGCAAGATAAAGGGTTGGAGTTATAAATCTAGTAAATTTTCTGTTGTAATTGTTCTCCATGTGTTTTTAATGTTAACAATATGTGAATTCCTATCTCCCTTTCTCTGTAGCCAATTCAGCACATGTAATTTTATATGCATATATAGAATACTACCTGGTATCACACATACATACTTTTGAGATGGCTGACTTGGAAGAAACAAATTGTGAGAAGAGATCACTCCTCCAAAATGCTGTTGGAACTGGAAATTCAAACTATGGGTGAGCTTCCCAGTTGAAAATCATTATACATAAATTTTGTTTACTAAAATAAATATTTTTGCAACTGTTGATGATATATATTTAATGATGAATTTCGATTGGCATATATATTGCTACTTTTTAATGTCTGTGTGTGTTTTTTGTGTTTATATGAATATATATATATATATATATATATATATATATATATATATATATATACTCTCCAGATTTTATATATATATATATATATATATATATATATATATATATATACTCTCCAGATTTTTCAAAATATAAAATATATGTGTCTTATATCTTATATTCACTCCCTGAATTCATTCATGTTCATGTATGTGGATTTATAATCAACATTTCACAAGATTATTTTCGGAAATATTCATCCACCTGAAATACATATTCTTTTCCTAGTACTGAAAACTAACTTCAGTTAATGTTGCATACAAATCCTAATATTTCTACAGTAACTGACCTAGTTTAACATCAATGCATGTGGATTCCTATGGGACATGATGTGTATTTTGACGTTAATTTTTTACAACACTGGTACATTATAATTTCTTCTGTTTATGCACATCATACAATATATATTTCATCCACAAGTTCACAAATTTATAGGCATTTGTTTCACATTCAAAAGCTTCCTGCTTCAAAACGTATGTATTCCTCCAGTTTTCTTGACTGGTATTTTCATGAGACTTCTTTCCAAACACATTATTTTCGATTTCCAAAATCAATATTGAAACAAAACTCACACACTCTTCATGATAAACCATAAACCTAATATTAAAATTAGATGTATAACTGGTTTGAATGAATGATTGTTTATCAGTATAAGATTTCCTGTATATTTTCATATATCAATTCAATCCATTATTTAAATTTGGAAAAAGTTATATTCTTCAAACATAGTATGGTCAATCCATGCATTATCTCTATATTCCTAGACACAGGGGACACCTATTTGTAACCCCAATACTAATTTATTCGTCTTCACAATATTGCTCCCAGAAATGGTGGAATTAATACTCATGTCATCTGATCTACATTTCATTTTATTACAGTAATATTCTGCACACAAAAAGCAAGGTCACACTTATGACTGTACCAAAGCCTTAATGAAAAGTGAGCATGCATTACTAAAAACATCCATGTCTAGGATGCCTAATGCTCTCAAATGTCAATCCTATTGGTGACTACATATTTGTTTCTTCCTAAGATTATATATTCAACCTCAAGCCTGCTGAAAATGTCTAATCCTATCAATCACTTTATCATTTGCCTGATTTCCTAATGTCTCTATTGATATCTGTTTCCTTCATATTTTCCCCAGTTCATTATTGTGACTGACTCTTCATATGTGCTCACATTTACATTAACTCTATACCTGAAACCCTATTGCTAAAGTACTTTTGGTCCGAATCCTATACTCACTCTTCTTTCAAAACCTACCGAATATCTTTCTAATAATACCGACTATCGTTTTTTTACTAGAAGTTCTCATCGACATTCCATCATCCAGGTACAAGGCCCTTGCCATTGTACATCGATTTATCTGAGACATCTCTGAAGAACATAATTCAAAGCTAAGTATCTCAATCAAGGACCCAATGCTCTTCTGGGCTTCAAATCTTACCTAGATTTCTGTTTTCATTCTTATATTTCACTTATACATTCTTGTAAATATCCCAGGTTCCCAATACCATTATTCATTCCGCAGAATGATTCCTAACCCAAATCGAACCTTTTATTAACCCTAACCATACACTGTCCACTTCCTAGTTAAACAACATTATACATTAATCCATATTCAGTAAAATGAATAGTTTTTGATCTGTGGATAATATATATTTCATGATGAATTTCTATTGCCATATTTATTGCTACTTTAAATGTCTATGTATCTGTGTGTGTGTGTGTGTGGGTGTGTGTATGTATATACACTCTCTAGATTTTTCAAAATATGAAATATATGTGTCTTATTATACACTCCCTAAATGCATTCATATTCATAGATGTGGATTTATAATCAAGTTTTCACAGGATTACTCTCAGAAATACTCATCCACCTGAAATACATATTTGTTTCCTAGTACTGAAAACTATCTTCAGTAAATGGTGCATACAAATCCAAATATTTCTACAGTAACTGACCCAGTTTCACATCAATGCAAGTAGATTCCTATGGGACATGATGTGTATTTTGACATTCATTTTTATTCCACACTGGTACATTATTATTTCTTCAGTTAATGCACATCTTAGGATATATATTTCATCCACAAATTATCAAATTGATAGGCATTTGTTTCACGTTCAATCACTTCCTGATTCAGAACACATGTATTCCTCCATGTTTCTTGACTGGTCTTTTCATGAGACTTGTTTCCGAACGCATTATTTTCGTTTTTCATAATCACTTTTGAAGCAAAACTCACACACCCTTCATGATAAACCATCACCTCATTGTTACAATTAGATGTATAACTGGTTGGAATGAATGATTGTATATCAATATAAGATTTCTTATATATTTTCAGATATCAATTCAATCTATCATTTAAAATGGAACCAGTTATATTATTTATTCAAAGTATAGTCTATTCATGCAATATCTCTATATTCATTGACACAGGGTACACCTATTTGTACCCCCAATACTATTATATACGTCTTCAAAATATTGCTCCCAGAAATGGTGGAAGAAATACTCATGTCACCTGATCTACATATACATTTTATCACAGTAATATTCTGGAAACAAAATGCAAAGTTCGCACTTATGGTTGTACCAAAGCCAAAATGGAATGTGAGCATGGGTTACAAAAAATATCCATGTCCAATTTGCCTAATGATCTCAAATGTCAATCCTATTGGTGAATTCATATTTATTTCTTCCTAAGATTATATATTCAAATTCAACCCTGTTGAAAATGTCTAATCCTATCACTCACTTTATACTTTGTGTCATTTTGTAATGTCTCTATTGATATCTGCTTTCCTACATATTTTCCCCAGTTCATCATTGTGACTCATTCTTCACATGTGCTGACATTGACATTCACTCTCTAACCGAAACCCTATTGCTATAAAAATTTGGTCCAAATCCTATACTCACTCTTTTTTTTTTCATACCTACCGACTATCTTCCTAATCCTAACTACTGTCCCTTTTTCACTGGATGTTCTCTTCGGCATTCAATCATCCAAGGTACAAGGTCCTATGACATTTTATATCGATTTTTCTGAGGTATGTGTGCAGAACCATAATTGAAAACTAACTATCCCAATCAAGGGCCCAATTCCCTTCTGGGCTTCAAATCTTACCTAGATTTCTGTTTTCATACTTATATTTCACCTATATATTCTTGTAAATATCGAACCTGTTATTAACACTAACCATACACTGTTTCCTCAATGTAACTTTGCAGAAGAGCAGGGACATTGTTGGTCTTACAATCCGTGAATGTAGGGGATCTTCCACCTGCTGAGAACCTCAACGGTTCATGCAGAAATAATCCCTGGAGAAGATGTATCGAGCTATGAAGAACTTGAGAGAGCAAAATTCTTTTTCCATGGCAAACAACCTGGTAAGGATAAATGTTTGTGTCTGAATCAGCCTCTCTTTTCTTAATGTAGAGAAGATGGACCAAACCAGGCCTGTGTGGAGAGCTTTTCTCAGGAGCCTATGATTTATATACCATTCTAACTTGTGAAATTGTCACAGGAAGTAGGGGCAGCCTCCATCTCAAGGGACCATAGGAAGCAACTGTTAGGACAAAGTGGTTGCCAAGGCAGTGACTTCATTCAGTTCCTGAAAGAAGTGACCTCACCTCACTTCCTTGGTTTTAAAACTCTCTGAACTTGGGATCCAGCAAGGCAGGCACCCAGAGCCAGCCCCAGTCCCAGTCCCAGTGTTCTCACTTGTTTGGATTTTCCAAGGACAGAGTCAGTCTTTCTTGGTACCTACTGATGTGAGAATGGCCAAATGCCAGGAAAGCTCTGAAGAGGGGACTTTCCTGAGGAGGCAAGTAGTGGCTCGCCGCTGGTTTCTGACAACTTCACAGCATTGGCCAAGGAGACCACATGTGAGATAGGACAGGCTATTTTCAGTGAACATAGTATGGCACACCAGTCAGAGGACACTCCGGAGAGTCACAGACCTACTTGGGGGAAGAAGGTGCCTTTGTGGGTGTGGGTGTGGGTTTGTGATTTCGTCTCATGTTCTGAGAATAGGTAGGAAACGCGATTTAATTGGTTTGGTGTGAACTGTTTTTGGTTAGTCGTTTGACAAGGCCAGTGTTTTCATGTCTGTGTATCCCACTGTGTTCGTGGTTGTAGACATTATAAAAGAGAGTGCATCAATGGATGTTTCCTGTCTAGGAGAAAGCTTCCCAGGATTCATTTTGCCCGATTGATGAATGGACTGTGTCTTGACTAATGGATGGGCAACACCTACTATCTTCCTAAGTTCCTGTTTTCTTCCTGAATTCTGGTCACTCTCCAGAATAGGCTCATGGTTTTGTGTCCAAGATATGTACCACCTCCAAGCTCTGTGAAATGGCCATGTACTGGACAGCTGAAGGGAATGGGAGCATCTCAGTAAACTCAGATATCAGTGTGACCAGGAAAGTCTCAGTGGTGAAACCTTGCTTTGGGCCATTTGCTTTCCTATTGTTCTATTGCTCTGAATGTCAGGAAGGTCTTTGACTGAGGCCATCCCTTTGTGAAGCCTGAAGAAAACAGTTTTCAAATGAAAATGAGTGGACATCAAGTGTGGCTCTTATATTAATTGCTTTGGAAAGGGATGTGTCTAAATCAGCATTTTGGCGCTGTGTGAGGCAGTGGCTTAGATTCTCAGCACCTGATGGATCTAGAGAAAGATCCCTTGTGTGCATCCAAAACCAAAATGGCCAAAAGAGCACTCATTGTGGATGAAGTCTAACCAACTCCACTAACCAACTCACAGTGAAAGTAAATATCTTTTGAAGTGGAGGGGACCCCAGTAAACTTTGAATTTGATACAGGGGCAATATACTCATCCCTTCAGGCCTCATTGGATTCTCTAACAAATCAAAGGTCCCTATTTCAAGGGGCTAATGGCAGTAAATATTGGACTTGGACAACTAAGAGGACCATGCACCTGAGGAAAGGAGAAATCCATCAATCCTTCCTAGTAATTCCAGAAGGCCTGGCTCCATTGATGGGTAGAGATGTGCTCACCAAGGTCTGGGTCAAAATAACTTTTAACCCTGAAGGCCCCCAAGTGGAATTTCTGAATCCTTCAGTAAAAACTTCTATAGTCACAGCTCTAACAATGTCAGTAGAAAATGTACATCAACTCACTCAACCTTGTTCAAAGAAATTTCAGGCATTCCTGAAGGATCAAGAACAGAGTTTTCCACTAACCAACCCACAGCAGAAAGAAATAACTGAATGGGTATCAATAGCCTGTCGGGTCCATCAATTGGTTAATGCTTACCCTTCCAAGCTTCCTGTAGGAAAGCACCTTCAAGGAACCAGACCAAGACAATTCTCGGAAATGGACTTTACTGAAGTTAAGCCAGCAAGGTATGGTCTTAAATATCTCCTAGTCTTTGTAGATACATTTTCAGGATGTATTGAAGCCTTCCCAACAACAACAACAACAAAATTATGGCGCAAATTGTGGTCAAGATGATCCTGAAAGATATTTTTCCAAGATATGGCCTGCCTAAGGTAATAGAGTCTGATAATGGACCAGCGTTCATGGCACAGGTAAGTCATGGGTTAACCAGTACCCTGGTGATTATTTGGTAGTTACATTATGCTTATAGACCCCAGAGCTCAGGACAGGTAGAAAAAATCAATAGAACCATTAAAGAGACCTTAACAAAATTAAGCTTAGAGACCGGCATAAAAGATTGGACTATGCTCCTGCCTTATGCACTGTTTCATGCAAGAAATACACCCTCTGTTTCTCTGTGTAACCTATCCACCTGTGAAATTCTCTATGGTGCCCCTCCTCCAGTAAGGGACCTAACCCCAACTCTAAGACCTAATGATCCCTTCCACACGCCCTTGCTTTACAGACTTAAAGCTCTTGAAAGAACTCAGCAATACCTGTTAAAACAGCTGGCCATGGCCTACCAACCTGGGGACAAGGGGACTCCATATAAATATTGAGTAAGAGACTTCATCTACATAAGACAAGGTCAGGTGTCATCCCTGGAACCCCCCTGGAAAGGAACATACCAGGTGCTACTTATAACACCTACAGCAGTAAAAGTAGACTGAATCACTTCCTAGATCCATGCCTCAAGTCTCAAGCCTGCGCCCTGTCCAGACTCTTGCTGGAAACTGGAAATGACTGGTAACCCTATCAACTTGCGTATTCAACATGTGGATAAGGCTATAGACTCTCCTCCTGGCCACCAGTAGTCCTAACCCTCATCAGCCCATTCAGCAGCAATGGCTGATCACAAATCCTCATTGAATAATCTATCTCACATACAGCCCCCTTAGGGACCTGTTGGCAATCTCAACAACCAGATATTTGTCAGCTGGCTATAGGTTTTTCCTATTGGGATATCCCTGATAAAGCGGATCCCACTAAAATTCCATTAAATCTCTTCTGTATCATAGATAATGGAAACAAACTTTATGGATGTAGGGACAGGCGAGACAGATGCAGGTTGGCTAGCCTAGATAACTATGTTTGCCCAGCAGAATATCAAAGCCACAAACAGTCACGGCTGTGGGGGGGAAAAGCCGACTTCTTCTGTTAGTCAGGGGATGTTAGCATACAGGGAGTGCCTGGTAGAACCCAAACTCCTCATCAAATTCAATACACAGCATTGGCCATATTACCAATTAGACAACCAAAACCGAAGGACCCCCTTGCTGAGGTAGCAGGTACTGAAATACCCCTCCACCCACACACTCCTCTCTTCTCCTGTCAGTGCCCACAATGGGTCCCACCAGGTCCTCTTACCAGCTAACCCAAAGCTCAAACCAGCTGAGAAGAGCCCTCAGACCCCTATCCAAGATGTAATTAAAATGGCCTTTAAAGTTGCTTTGTCATCACTTAAAACAGGTGACTAAGAATTCAAAGTCCCTCACAGGCTTTTTGGGACACTCACTCCCGCCATCCCCTCTGCTCTACCTGTTCTACTGCTCACGTTTTTGTTGCTAGGAAAATCCCAAACCCCTTTCCCAATATTCTTTTACATCTCTCCTTCCTCATTCTCAGATCCACAGAGCTGCTCTCAGCCTTGCCTTCCACGTCTTCCCCCTCTGTACCATGCCCACAGAAAAGTCTTAAATGACCTTCTCCAGAAGTCTTCACCATGGCTGACTTTAGAATTTTTACCAAGAGTCCCTATAAAAGAGTTCATTGTAGATAAACTTCCTCTTTTCGTGTTGCCCTGGTCTACTTGGCAACTGGCTAAAAAAGTCAGCACTCCTGAGCTAGTCACACCCTTACAGTTTTTCACAAAATATGTGAACAAGGCCTCTAGCCATGAGTAGGGGCTTCACAGAGATGGCTACAATTTTAAGATAAAGAAGTTGCCAACTAGGCTCCATGGTAACAACTGGCAGGGAGAAAAAAAAAGAGAAAAAAAAGCTCTCCCCCTTTCAGGTGTCCTTGAAAAGTTAACTTGCCCAGAACCGAGGAAAAAATAACAGAAACAAAAACTGCTTTTTGTGAACTTCTGCAGATTGTGAACTTCTGAGCCCCTTCCCTTACATGTTGGGTACAAATTCTGAAACTACCTAAACTTGGGGTTCAGGGGATTAATTGATTACAACAGAAGCAATACCCTCTACATCAGTTTGCAACCAAATAAGACTTTTCCCTGTCTTTGGTGCTATCTTAGGTGCCTTGCCTTGTCCGTCCCTACAACAGAAAGATTCTATATACTTAAACATTGTTTATGTTTTCATGAAATGGTCAATAGATGTGATTAATTATGTAATGGTACAGATGTTACACAGAGTGCTCTATGAAGACGCAGTTTCATTTAAAGATCAAATAGGAGGGCATACAACCCAGTTCCACTGGGAACCTGTATCTCTCACTTTAGCCATCCTATTAGGAATAGGAGTTGCTGCAGGAGTGGGCACAGGAACCACTGCCCTAGTCCATGGGAAACAACAAATGACCCAATTAGAAGCAGTAATAGACCAAAACTTAAAGATAATGAAACCTCCATCACAGCTTTACAGGAATCTTTAACCTCTCTCTCTGAAGTTGTTTTACAGAACAGGCGAGGGTTAAAACCTCCTCTTCATGAGAGAAGGGGGACTTTGTGCTGCCTTGAGGGAAGAATGTTGTTTTAATGGCGACCATTCTGAAGTGGTAAAAGAATCTATGAGGAAATTAAGAAAATGCCTTGAAGAGCATCAACGAGAGAGAGAGAGGCCCCAAAAGGGTGGTTTAAGTCTTGGTTCACACAGTCCCTCTGGTTAACTATGCTTTCATCAGCCCTGGCCGGTCCATTAATAATCTTCATATTATTGCGAACTGTAGGACCCTGTTGGCTCAACTATGTAGTTTCCTTTCTCCAAGCTCAAATTGGACAAGTTAAACTTATGGTTATCAGACAACAATATACCCCACTAGCAGACATAAAATGTGAGACTCCTCAATGATCACTTTTATGATTAAAAGTAACCAGAAGAAGAAGTGGGGAATGTAAGGTTGATAAAATAGGTACTTGTCACTTTCTGTTTTTCTGTATGCTTAACATAACACAGTTGAAATCATGAGAACGGTTTGCTAATCTTGTTCCCAGAATGTGCTGTCTCCAACTGTCAAACTGCAGAATGTACTCAGTCACCCGGTTGAAAGCAAACCACCCACACGCCCTGACCCATCAATAAACTTCTAAACCCTGCCTTCTCCAAGGAAAGTATATAAGCTCTGCTTAAGCTGTTCTTGGAGCTCTCTGCTCTATTCAAGTGAGCTCTGAGCCCCAACATGCTGGGCCTACAATAAACCCTTTGTTGTTGCATGAGACAGTCTCTTGGTGGTCTCTTTGTCCTATGCACACCCGACCCTTACAATATTTGACCTCTATATTCTTATAAATATTGCAGGTTCCCAATATTCATCCAGCAGAGTAATTCCTAACACAAATCAAACATGTTATTAATCCGAACCATACCGTCTTCCCTCAATCTAACTTTACAGAACAGCAGGCACAGAGTTGGTCTTACAATACAGGAATGTAGGGGATCTTTCACCTGCTGAGAACCTCAAAGTTCCATGCAGAAATGAACCTGGAAATGATGCACGCATCTATGAAGAACCTGAGAGAGCAAAATTTATCTTCTATGGCAAAAAACCTGGACAGGATGAAGGGTTGAGTCTGAATCAGCCTCTCTCCTCTTAATGTAGAGAAGATGGACCAAATGAGGCCTGTGTGAAGAGTTGTTCCCTGGTGCCTATGGTTGATATAACATTCTAACTTGTGAAACTGTCACAGGTAGTAGGTGCAGCATGCATATCATGGGACCCTTGGAAGCAACTTTTAGGACAAAGAGGTTGCCAAGGTAGTGACCTCATTCAGTTCCTGAAGAAAGTGACCTCACCTCACTTCCTTGTTGATGGAACTCTCTGAACTTTGGATCCAGAAAGGCAGGCACCCAGAGCCAGTCCCAGTCCCAGTCCCAGTGTTCTCACTTGTTGGGATTTACCAAGGACAGAATCAGTCTTTCTTGGTACCTACTGATGTGAGGATGGCAAAATGCCAAGAGAGTTCTGAAGAGGGGCCTTTCCTGGAAAAAAAGGTAGTTGCTCACTGCTGGCTCCTGACAACTTCACAGAGTTGGCTAAGGAGAACAGATCTGAGAGAGGACATGTCATTTTGAGGGAACATACTATGGCCCACCAGTCAGAGGACACTCCAGATAGTCTCAGAATTACTTGGGGTAAGAACGTGCCTTTGTGGGTGTGGGTATAGGTTTGTGGTTTTCCCTTGTTCTGAGAATAGGTAGGAAAGCCGGTTTTGTTTTTTTTTTTTTTTTTTTTTTTTTAGTGAACCTTTTCTAGTAAGTGCTTTGACAAGGCAAGTGTTTCTATATCTGTGAATCCCACTGTGTCCGGGGTTGTAGACATTAGAAAAGAGAATGCATCAATGGATGTGTCCTGTCTAGTAGAAAGCTTCCCAGCATTCATCCTGCCCAATTCATGAATGGACCTCTGCTTGCCTTATCGATGGGCTACACCTGCTATCTTTCTAAGTTCCTGTTTTCTCCCTGAATTCTGGCTACTCTCCAGAATAGGCTCATGGTTTTGTGTCCAAGTTATGTACCACCTCCAAATTCTGTGACATAGCCATGTACTGGATACCTGAAGGGAATGGCGAGCATCTCAGAAAACTCAGAAATCACTGGGACCAGGAAAGTCTCAGTGGAGAAACTCTGCTTTGGGCCTTCTGATTACCTATTGTTCTGTTGCCCTGAATGTCAGGAAGGTCTTTGCCTCAGGCCACCCCTTTGTGAAGCCTGAAAAAAACAGTTTTCAAATGGAAATGATGGGCATCCTCTGTGGCTCTTTGTTTAATTGCTTTGAAAATGATGTGTCTTATTCATACTCTTGGCCCTGTGTGAGGCTGAGGCTTAGAGTCTCAGCACCTGATGTACCTAAAGAAAGATTCCATGAGTACATCCAAAACGAAAATGGCCAGAAGAGCAGTACTTGTGAATGATATCTCTCGCCTTCCTCTGTAAGTTTCCTGACCTCCATCAAGTGAGAATAGGGATCCTTTGCGTCAAAAGAGTTCCTCAAAGTCCTGCAGAGGGTAGCCCATAGGTGCTTTTGTTTTCTCATGACTCCAATTCACATAAAGAATCAAAAACCCACAGTCAGTAGGACTCAAATTGGAGAAGCGGAGCAGTATTAATGGCAGGCCTATTTGATCACTCCTGGTTCACCGGAAGGGTGTCCCGGCCACCCTGAATTTAGGCAAATGAGGGACAAGGGAGATTATTTTGGACACTGTCTTCTGCTGAGCCCCTCATGGAAACCTCCAGCCAGAAGTTATGATGAGTGTTTAAGTGGAAAAAGATGAGGGTCACGTGGGAGTGTTTTGGTTTTAATTGTGGTCATTTGTGTGGCAATTGGAAGAGATGACTACATCCAGCTTGGCTTGAACTCAGGTGTGATTCCCCTTAGAGACTGAGTTCTGAACCTGACCTCAGCGAAGTATTGTCATGAATTGTGTTGGGATTTTAGGAGGCCATGCATGAGATTGGCCCTTGGAAACTGAGATCTAGAACTAGGGTTGCTTTCCACACAGCACTGGGAATCTCAGCCAGGATATCACATGATTTTATTCTGAACGACTTGGCAGCCATAGTTGAGAGTCAAAACACACATGGTCCTCACATTGTAGACCTCAATGTGCCTTGCTTCATGTGACCTTTTGGCTACGCTTTGGGAAGACTTGCCTCTGAGACTTCTTCAGAGCTTTCATTGAAATGAGCATCCTCGCCATTTAAGTTTTCTTGAATGCATTGAAACTCACATTGCCTCCAACATCATCCTTGAAAAATGGCTCATTAAATACCATGACTTTTTTTTAAATTTTCATGAACATGTGACACTGGGGAACCTTTGAATATCCTGTTGCTGATTACGAGTATACCAGACAGTGCCTTGATTGACTGGGTTTAAAGAAAATGGTGTAGAACAGAGATGCCAGTAAGTTGCAGCCTGCTGAATAGTGGGCCTATAGCCGTGGTGGGCAGGTGTGTGATGGAGCATCTGTGGTGGGGCCATGTGGATCTGCCATTGGCTTCCAAATATCTTGTGGCTGACATGGTGCAGCCAGCAGACCCTTATATGTAATGGCATCTTGTTATATACAGAGGTTTCAGGGCAATGTTCAGAATTAGGTTGCTATGGTCAAGGGGCAAGCTATGAGGGATAGAACCTTGGTTGGTGCATTCTCCTGTAGACCCTGACACATTACACATGACAGAACTCCCTCCAGCACTGTGTTTCAGTTGAAGTCCTTCTATTTCGTGAAGCAAATACCAAACTACCAGTGCACCAGCAAGAAACGCCATAAAATGTGGAGGATGACCAAATGGCTTCACAGTCCACACGGGGAGAGACTTAGCCCCTAGTGGCCACAGTTTACCTAAAAAGATTGAATTCAGCACTGCTGCCTCATGTTCATTGGAAAATATTAAACCATGTCGTCCAGGTCACATAGATGCAGACCCAGCTTTGATCGTCTCATTACAAAGGAAGCTAAAGCTCCAGGCAAATACATATATTTTAAGTGCCCAAACTCAGAGGCAGTTTCTCAAGAAGTCTTCAGGCCAGCAAAGCTCCATGTTTGTGGAGTGTTTACCATGTCACCTACTTTTGGAAACTACTCTACCACCTTCAAGGTTGTGAATTTTTGAGCATATTCCATTCCAGATATTTATTCCCATATTTTCTAACTCTTCTCCTCTAATGATGTATTACTTGTGGTGAGGGTAATGTCAAGGCATTGTTCTGGATGAGAGTGGGAAAATTTTAGTGTAGCACATATTTGCATACATATTGGGTTTATTTTCCAATTTTTCATTTGATATACTGAATCCCTGACACTAACCAATACCCTACTAGACTCTGACTACTTATCCTCATATGATCGAGAAAAACAACCCAAACAGAATAGAATTACAAGCATTTCAGAGGAGGTATGGTATATAGTTGGACTTGCATTTTGCATTATATAAGGCAGGAGTTATAAATCTAGTCAATTTGTGTTGAAATAGTTCTCCATGTGTTTTTTTCAATTATTTTATTTTATTTTATTTTATTTTATTTTTTAGTTGGTTGTTCAAAACATTACAAAGCTCTTGACATATCATATTTCATACATTAGATTCAAGTGGGTTATGAACTCCCATATTTACCCCAAATACGTATTGCAGAATCACATCGGTTACACATCCACATTTCACATAATGCCCTATTAGTAACTTTTGTATTCTGCTACCTTTCTTATTTTCTACTATCCCCCCTCCCCTCCTCTCCCATCTTTTCTCTCTACCCCATCTACTGTAATTTATTTCTCTCCTTGTTTATTTTCTCATTCCCCTCACAACCTTTTATATGTAATTTTGTGTAACAATGAGGGTCTCCCTCCATTACCATGCAATTTCCCTTTTCTCTCCCTTCCCCCCAACTCATGTCTCTGTTTAATGTTATCTTTTTTCCTGCTCTTCATCCCTGCTCTGTTCTTACTTACTCTCATTATATCAAATAAGGCAATTGGTATTTGTTTTTTTAGGGATTGGCTATCTTCACTAAGCATTATCTGCACTAGTGCCATCCATTTCCCTGCAAATTCCATGACTTTCTCATTTTTCAGTTCTGCGTAATACTCAATGGTGTATAAATGCCACATTTTTTTTTATCCATTCATCTATTGTAGGGCATCTGGGTTGGTTCCTCAGTCTAGCAATTGTGAATTCTACTGCTATGAACATTGATGTGGCAGTTTCCCTGAAATATGCTCTTTTAAGGTCTTCAGGGAATAGTCCGAGGGATGAATCCTACCTGATCATAGTACACAATTGTTTTGATGTGCCTTTGTATTTGATTTGGCAGAATTTTATTGAGGATTTTTGCATCTATGTTCATCAGAGATATTGGTCTGTAGTTTTCTTTCTCTGAGGTGTCTTTGTCTGGTTTCGGAATCAGGGTGATGTTGGCCTCGTAGAATGAATTTGGTAGTGCTCCCTGTTTTTCAGTTTCCTGAAATAACTTGAAAAGTATTGGTATTAATTCTTCTTTAAAGGCATTGTAAAACTCTGCTGTATACCCATCCGGTCCTGGGCTTTTCTTGGTTGATAGTCTTTTGATTGCTTCTTCTATTTCATCCATTGATATTGGTATGTTTAAATTGTGTGTATCCTACTGACTCAGTCTGGGCAAATCATATGACTTAAGAAATTTATCGATGTCTTCACTATTTTCTATTTTATTGGAATATAGGTTTTCCAAATAATTTCTAATTGTCCTCTGTATTTCTGTAGCATCTGTTGTGATATTGCCTTTTTCATCCGTATGTTAGTAATTTGAGTTCTGTCTCTTCTTTTATTCGTTACCTAGGCTAAGGATCTGTCGATCTTATTTATTTTTTCAAAGAACCAACTTTTAGTTTTCTTAATTTTTTCAATAGTTTCTTTTGTTTCACTTTCATTGATTTCTGCCCTGATTTTAATTATTTCTTGCATTCTACTACATTTTCTGTTGTTTTGCTCTTCCTTTTCTAGGGCTTTGAGATGAAATGTGAGCTCATTTATTTGTTGGGTTTTCCTTTTTTTGAGGAATGACCTACAGGCAATGAATTTTCCTCTTAAAACTGCTTTCATTGTGTCCCATAGATTCCTATATATTGTGTCTGTATTTTCTTTATCTCTAAAAATTTTTTATTTCCTCCTTTATGTCTTCTGTAACCCATTGATCATTCAGTAACATATTGTTCATTTTCCATGTGATGTAGGATTTTTCCTTCCTTCTTTTATCATTGGTTTCCAGTTTCATTCCATTATGGTCAGATAAAATGCATGGTATTATCTCTACCCCTGTATATTTACTGAGGGTTGCCCTATGGCATAATATATGTTCTATTTTTGAGAAGGATCCATGTGCTGCTGAGAAAAAAGTATATCCACTTGATGAAGGTTGATATATTCTATATATGTCAGTTAAGTCTAAGTTGTTGATTGTGATTTTTGTTTGGAGGATCTTTCCAATGGTGAGAGAGGTGTGTTGAAATCACCCATAATTATTATGTTGTGGTCTATTTGATTCTTGAACTTGAGGAGAATTTGTTTTATGAACATCGCAGCACCATTATTTGGTGCATAAATATTGATAATTGTTATGTGTTGTTAGTGAATGGTTCCTTTCAAAGGTATATAATGTCCTTCCTTATCCCTTTTGATTAACTTAGTCTTGAAGTCAATTTTATTCGATATTAGGATGGCCACCCCTGCTTGCTTAAAAGGAACGTGTGCATGGTATATTTCTTCCCAACTTTTCACCTTCAGCCTGTGTATGTCTTTTCCATTCAGATGTGTCTCCTGGAGACAACATATTGTTGGATTTGTTTTTTTAATCCAAGTTACCAGCCTATGTCGCTTTATTGGAGAGTTTAAGCCATTAACGTTTAGAGTTTCCATTGATGTATGGTTTGTACTGCCAGCCATGTTTGATTATTTATTTTTTTTAATTTAGTTTGTTTCTCCATGATTAACTTTCCCCCCGCCCACTGTCATTACCGAGGTACTTTCCACTGATGGTTTTGGTGGTTGTTTTTCATTTCTTCTTCATGTAGTGTTTTGCTCAAGATGGTTTGCAATGCTGTTTTTCAGGCTGCAAATTCTTTTTGCTTTTGTTTATCATGAAAGATTTTTATTTCGTTGTCGTACCTGAAGCTTAATTTTTCTGGATACAGAATTCTTAGTTGGCCTCCATTGTCTTTCAGTGTTTGAAATACATTGTTCCAGGATCTTCTTGCTTTCATCATCTGTGATAAAATATCTGTTGTTAACCTTATTGGCTCACCCCTGAATGTAATCTCCCTCCTTTCTCTTGTAGCTTTTAATATTTTCTCTTTGTTCTGTATATTAGATATCTTCATAGCAATGTGTCTTGGCGTTGGTATAGTGTGATTTTGTTTGCTCGGTGTCCTCTATGCATCTACAATTTTTATATCCATTTCCTTTTTTATTTCTGGAAAGTTATCTGTAATTATTTCATTCAGCAGGTTACTCATTCCCTTGGTTTAAATCTCTGTACATTCCTCTATCCCTACGACTTGTAAGTTTTTTTTTTTTTTTTATGTTATTGCATATCTCTTGGATGTTTTTCTCGTGATTTTTTACCAGCCTTTCTCTGTTGGCTAGACTCTTTTCAAGATGATATATTTTGTCTTCATTATCTGACATTCTGGCTTCTACTTGCTCCACTCTGTTAGTGATACTCTCAATTGAGTTTTTAATTTGGTTTATCGTTTCCTTCATTTCTAGAATTATTGTTTGATTTTTTTATAATCTTTATCTCTGGATAAAGATGCTTAACTTCTTATTTTATCTGTTTATGAAATTCATATTCAATGTGTTCTTTCACTGTTTGGATTTGCTGTCTCGTATCCTCTTTAAAGTTCCATTCCATCTGTCTAAGGTATTCCTTGAGTTCTTTATATGACCATTTTTCTGATGACTCTAGGTCTTCCTGAATATTTAGGCTGTCCTTATTTGATTGTACTGCTTTTCTTCCTTGTTTTTTTTATGCTGCTCATTTTACTTCTTGTTCTGTTTGACTGCTGAGTTACTGTTTACTCTTATAAATTAATTTGATGCTTGGGAGGAAAGATATAAGAAAAAAAGGAGGAACTCACTAAAGAGAATGTGACACTGACCACAATACTGGCTACATGCCAGGTCTGCTGCTCCTGGGAGCCCTGTTTCCATGAACGCCTGGGCATACTCTCCCTGTTTGCCTCCCTCAGACCCTAAGTTTGTAGAGCTTGGGGCTGAGAACCCCCAGCAAATTTTCTTGCCCTCCGGGAGTCACGCCCCCAGTAGCTGGAGCAAGAGACCTCAGTTGTCAGCACTGGAGGGAGCTGTAGCCTGGATTTCTGCGCCGTGAGTCCTGTGCCACTTCTGATTCCCTCGGTCTGGCTATCGCGCTCATGGGAGAGCTGAGAGGGGCCCTAACTGGAGAGCTGAGAGGGGCCCTTAAGGTTTTCTTGCTGTGTGGAGAGAGATGGCTAGGGGATTATTCACCTGTCGCACTCGTTTCAATGAAGTTATCACCTGTGCCCGTGAAGTCAGTTCTATGCTATGGTGGTATCCCATGCAAATGGTGACCGTTCTTTCCCTCTGCCAGGTGACCAATGCAACGGGTGGGTCCTTACTGTCTCTCCCAAGCCCCGTTTCAATCCTGTGGCCACTGCCTTTGAAGGCTTGGTTGGCATTTACCTCTGTAAGCTCAGAAGGGCTGACCAGTTATTTCAGCGGGATCTTAGTGCTGAGTCACGAGAACCAGGCAAACCGGAGGTTGAATGTAGCCGATCCAGGCTCGGTGTGTGTTCTGAGGGGCCCAGACTATTCGCCCCAGATTCACGTCACCTCAGCATTATCTAGTGATCTTGAGCAAACAGCATTTAGACAGTTCATGACTCCCTATTCCCGCGCAGCTGAAGAGGTCAGAGACTTGATTTCTCCACACCCGCCGCCATTTTGGATCTCTCTCCATGTGTTTTAAAGTTAACAAATATGTGAATTTCTGTCTCCCTTTCTCTGAAGCCTATTCAGCACATGTGTTTTTATATGCACATATAGAATCCTAACTTGTATCACACGTACAATCTTGTGAGGTGGCTGACTTGGCCGATACAAATTGTAAGAAGAGATCACTCCTCTTAAACACTGTTGGAACTGAAAATTCAAACTATGGGTGAGCTTCCTAGTAGAACAACGTTGTACATAAATCCATGTACAGTAAAATGAATGTTTTTGGATCTGTGGATTATATATATTTTTTGATGAATTTTGATTGGTATATATATTGCTAGTTTTAATGTCTGTTTGTGTGTTTATATATATATATATATATATATATATATATATATATATATATATATTCTCCAAATTTTTCAAAATATGAAATATATGAGTCTTATTATACACTCACTAAATTCATTCATGTTCATTTATGTGGATTTCTAATCAACTTTTCACAAGATTATTCTCAGAAATATTCATCCACCTGAAATACATATTTGTTTCCTAATACTGAAAACTAACTTCAGTGAATGGTGCATTCAAATCCTAATATTTCTACAGTAACTCACCCAGTTTAATATCAATGCAATTAGATTCCTATGGGACACGATGTGTATTTTGACGTTCATTTGTATTCAACATCGGTACATTACTATTTCTTCAGTTTATTCACATCATAGGATATATATTTTATCCACAAGTTCACAAATTTATAGGCATGTGTTTAACTTTCAATCAAATCCTGCTTCAGAACACATGTATTCCTCGAGGTTTCTTGACAGGTCTTTTCATGAGACTTCTTTCCAAACACATTATTTTCGATTTTCATAATCACTTTTGAAGCAAAACTCACGCACCCTTCATGATAAACGATAACCATAATAATACCATTAGATGTATAACTGGTTTAAATGAATGACAGTATATCAAAATATGATTTCTTATATATTTTCAGATATCAATTCAATCCATTATTTTAAGTGGAACCAGTTATATAATTTATTTCAAGTATGGTCTCTTATTGCATTATCTGTATATTCATAGACACAGGGTACACCCATTTGTACACCCAATAATAATTAATAAGTCTTCAAAATATTGCTCCCAGAAACGTTGGAAGAAATACTCATGTCACCTGATCTACATATATATTTTATCACAGTAATATTCTGAACTCAAAATGCAAAGTTATGATTGTACCGAAGCCTAAATGGAAAGTAAACATGGATTACTAAAAATATCCATGTCCAGGTTGCCTAATGCTCTCAAATGTCAATCCTATATGTGATTACATATTTGTTTCTTCCTAAGATCATATATTCAACCTCAAATGTGTTGAAAATGTCCAATCCTATCACTCACTTTATACTTGTGTCATTTCCTAATGTCTCTATTGATATCTGCTTTTCTAAATATATACCCCAGTTCATTTTTGTGACTGCCCCTTCACATGTGCTGACATTGACATTCACTCTCTAATCGAGACCCTACTGGTAAAGTGCTTTTGGTCCAAATCCTGTACTCATTCTTCTTCTGTAACCTACAGACTGTGTTCTTAATCCAAACGACTATCCCTTTTTGACTGGATGTTCTCTTCGACATTCAATCATCCAACTTACAAGGTCCTATGCCATTCTATATAGATTTATCTGAGACATCTGTGCAGAATATATTTCAAAGCTAAGTATCCCAATCAAGGGCCCAATGCCCTTCTGGACTTCAAATCTTTCCTAGATTTTTGTTTTCATACTTATATTTCAACTGTATATTCTTGTAAATATCGCAGGTTCCCAATACCATAATTCATTTTGCAAAATGTTTCCTACCCCAAAATTAACATGTTATTCACCCTAACCATACACTTTCCCTCAATCTAACTTTACAGAAGAGCAGGGACAGAATTGGTCTTACAATACAGGAATGTAGGGAATCTTCCACCTGCTGAGAACCTCAAAGGTCCATGCAGAATGATCCCTTGAGAAGATGTAGGCAGTTATGAAGGACCTGAGAGAGCCAAAGTCATCTTTCATGACAAACATCTTATAGAGGATGAAGGGATGTGTGTGAACCAGCCTCTGTCTTCTTAATGAAGAGAAGATGGACCAAACCACGCCAGTTTGGAGAGCTCTGTTCGGGTTCCTATGGTTGATATACCATTCTAACTTGTGAAAATGTCACAGAAATTAGGTACAGCCTCCATCTCATGGGACCCTTGGAAGCAACTGTTAGGACAAAGTGGTTGCCAAGGCAGTGACCTCATTCAGTTCCTGAAGGACGTGACCTACCCCACTTCCTTCTTGATGGAACTCTCTAAACTTGGGATCCAGGAAGCCAGGCACCCAGAACCAGTCCCAGCCCCAGTTCCAATTGGCTCACTTGTTTGGTTCTACCAAGGACAGAGTCAGTCCTTCTTTTTACCTACTGCTGTGAGGATTGCAAAATGCCAGGAGAGCTCTGAAGAGGGGACTTTCCTGAGAAAACAGGTAGGGGTTTATCGCTGGCTCCTGATAACTTCACAGGGTGGCCAAGAAGACCAGATCTGAAACATGACAAGCCATTTCGGGGGAACATAATATTACTCACCAGTCAGAGGACACTCCGGATACTCACAGACCTGCTTTAGGGAAAGAGGTGCCTTTGTGTGTGTGGGTGTTAGTTTGTGGTTTTGTCTCATGTTCTGAGAATAGGTAGGAAAGGCTTTTTTTTGGTTTAAAGTGGACTGTTTCTTGTAAGTCGTTTGACAAGGCGAGTGTTTCTATGTCTAGTATGCTACTTTGTCCATGGTAGTAGATATTAAAAAATAGAATGCATCAATGGATGTATCCTGTCTAGAAAAAAGCTTCCCAACATTCATCCTGCCCAATTGAAGAATGGACTGCGACTTGCCTTATGAATGGGCAACACCTACTATCTCCCTAATCTCCTGTTGTCTTCCTGAATTCTGTCCATCTCCACAATTGGGTCATGGTTTTTTGTCCAAGATATGTACCACCTCCAAGCTCTGTCACATGTCCATGTACTGGATAGCTGAGGGGAATGGGAGCATCTCAGAAAACTCAGATATCAGTGTGACCAGGAAAGTCTCAGTGGAGAAACCCTGCTTTGGGCCTTTTGCTTACCTATTGTTCTGTTGCCATGAATGTCAGGAAGGTCGTTGACTCAGGCCACCCCTTCATGAAGCCTGAAGAAAACAGTTTTCAAATGGAAATTAATGGGCATCACCTGTGGCTCTTTGCTTAATTTCTTGGAAAGGGATGTGTCTAAATCAGACCCTTGGCCCTGTGTGAGTCTGTGGCTTAGATGCTCAGCAACTGATGGATCTACAGAAAGATTCCATGTGTGAATCCAAAATCAAAATTGCCAAAAGAAGAGTCAATGTGGATGAAGTCTGTTGACTTCCTCTGTAAGGTCCTTAACTCTACCAAGTGACAATAGATATTCTTTGGGTCAAATGAGTTCTTCAAAGCCCTGCAGATGCTAGGGCATAAGTGCTTGGATTTTCTCATGACTCCAATTCACACATAGAATCTATTCCCAACAGTCAGTAAGCCTCAAAATGGAGAAGCAGAGCAGTTTTAAAGGCAGGCCTATTTGATCACTCTTGGTTCTCAGGGAGGGTTTCCAGGCCACCCTGACTTTAGGCAAATGAGGCATAAGGGAGCTTATTTTGGACACTGTCTTGTGCTTCGCCCCTCATGGAAATCTCCAGCCAGAGGTTATTATGAGTGTCTATATGGCAGCAGATGATGGTCATGTGGGAATGTTTTAGTTTCTCTTGTGGTCATTTGTGTGGTGGTTGGAAGAGGTGACTGGGTCCACCTCGGCTCGAACTTTGGTGTGATTTCCCTTAGAGATTGAGTTCTGGAACTGATCTCACAAAAGTTTTGGCATGAATTGTGTTGGGATTTGAGGAGGCCACGCATGAGAGTCGCCCTTGGAAACTGAGAACTAGGCCCAGCGTGCCTTTCCACAGAGCCCTGGGAATCTCAGCCAGGATATCACATGGTTTGTTTTTGTCAGCCCTCAAAGAGTCCTTCAAGACATGGGGGGCACGTGTCAAGAAAAATATTTAAAATTATTCTTTTCATACATAGGACAATTGTGTCCATGGTTTCCCCTTGAAAGGGCCATTGATGATAAAAAATGGCTTAGACTAGAAGACTGTTTAAAAGATTATTATGAATCCTTTGGCCCAGAAAAAGTGCCTGTTTCCACCTTTTTTTACTGGAACTTAATTAATGAAATTCTTAAAAGTTCACCCTTTGACAATGGTACCTTAAAATTTGTCAGGATTGGGGAAGATGCTATGCAAAGACCTCTCATCCCCCCACCACATGCCCATCAGTTAGTATAGATATAGGCCCATCTCAGTCTCCCCAGGACCCTGGGAATTTTTCTGGTCACCCTCAAAATCCCACCACAATAAATAAGGCTCCAATGGTTACCAACTGCCTTTATCCAGTTTGAAATTCCTGAGACACATTGACCCCTGGGGAGGAGGCTAGCCTGGAGAAGGAAGCAGCTTGCTACCATTCAGAAGACCCGCCACCTCTCAGGACCCTGCCACAGCCTATAGGACTTACACATCCACCTCCCTCCTATATCCTTTTGCCTTTTGTGTTCTGGCCCTTCAGGGGCCAACTGCCCCCCCAGATATTTTTCCCCACTTCCCTTGCCTAACCTGGCTCCCTTGCGAGCGTCCTTCCAACATTCATGGGAACAGATCCAACTTCTAAAAGAATTAAGATCCCTTGACTGTGAGCTCTGCTCATTAGTCTTAGGCAAGGAGTCAATGCAAGCTGGCCTAAGGTGGTCTAATACAAAGGCTAAGCCACTCCATCGGCATGTTCTCACCTTCGCAGTCACCACCAGTCAGATAGATAAGCCTGCCCAAGCTGAGGACAAAGACTTAGATGAGGATCAAGAGGAGGACGCGGGGTAAAATTGATCAAGGGGGACAAAGTGGGGGAAGGGCAAGAGGAAGATCAGGACTCAGAAGATGAGGAGTTCACTGCTGGGCAGGAAGGAACCCAGAGTGTCTACAAAATATTAAGCCTGTGTTTTCTTGAAAAACTTAAAAATGCCTGTGCTCACTATGGCCCCACTGGGTCCAACACGTTGGCTTTATTAGAAAGCCACAGCGCACAATGGCTTACTCCCAATGATGGGAAAATTTTAGCCTGAGCTATTCTCAGTGGCTGAGACTTCCTATTATGGAATGCAGATTTCAAAGAGCACTGTCCGGAAACTGCTCAAAAAAATTTTTACTAAGGCCTTCTCTAAATCCTGGACTTATGTTAAGCTAATGGTCAATGTGCCTTTTGACACTAACACTAAAAAGGCGCGTTTCCCTGCTGGACTTTTGGCGCAGATTCGGACGGCTGGCTTACATGCTTGGAGACGCCTCTTTCAAAAAAGCTACCACTTCCCTGGCAAAAATTCGACAAGGACCTGAGCCTTTTAGCCACTTTTATTGCCCCGCTTAACCTAGCCGCAGAATGCTTGCTTGAACCAAGCAAAAGCAAAAGCACCTTTGTAAAACATCTTGCCTTTGAAAACGCCAACCCGGCATGTCAGGATGTTTTTTGATCACATAAGGATAAAGGGGAACTTTCTGATTTTATTAGACCCTGTGCAGTGGTGGGTGCAGCCCATGCCATTGGTCTCGCCCTAGGTGCCGCCTTTACCAAGGCCTTTAACAATTCTGGCTCACGTACTTGCTTTACTTGTAAACAA